>NC_053444.1:43672283-43902801 GCF_007990345.1 Gossypium hirsutum
TACTTATAAAATCATATATTGAGTTCTGAAACTCGCAATCCCAGTTCCGTAAAATTTTCCCTGAACCCTTCTAAGACCTATGAGTGCCCCATGCCTGACCATTTATTTTTTCCTAGAAATTTTTGGTCTGGCCAATTAGTTACAGTTATTAGTAAAAGTCTGCCCATGTTATCAGGGATACGGACTACACTGACCTTTGCCATTACAACTTGGATATCTCCCTGCACAGAGCTTCAATACTGATGCCGTTGTTTCTATAAAACTAGACTCAGAGGGAATCTATAAATATATGGAATGACTCTAATTATCTCTGGTTAATTTATAATTAATTCCAAAGTCAGAACAGGAATCCAGAAACCGTTCTGGCCCTGTCTCACGAGAACCTGAATATCTCTTAACATACTGTCCATATGATCATTTCGTTACTTTCTATGAAAATAGATTCATCAAGGTCGTTTACATAATTTATTCATTATTTAATTCCAATCCTACTATTTTTAGGATTTTCCCAAATCTACATCATGCTGCTGCCATCATCTGCCTTTAAGGTAGACTTACCTATTTCATAGTTTCCATGATTCAACTAGCCCTTTTGCATAAATAGCACAAATTATGATAGTGATAACATTCCATACCAAATGATTATAACATTATGCTCAAACATATATAAGCCATTTTCGCATGGCTATATACATTAACCAAAATATTCTTCCGCCACTAGTCTATTTTATACATGCATAAGATAATCCAAACATAGCAGTACAAACAGTGGATAGTGATAGTGTGACTAGTTGTGACGATCCCGAGCCTGTAGCTCGCAATGAGATCTATAAACAGAGGAAACAGAGTAAACGGAGTAACATTACAAGCTTAGTAAGTTTTAAGCAGTGTCAACAGATAACAATCAAATTATAACATAGTTGTTCGTATTTTATTTCACTCTTCCTCGGCATACATCCCTTACCGAATATGCACATCTCATCATATACAATAGGCAGATAAACTTTCACATAAAAGTGAGCTCATGTGACATAGATATATCGTATGATTCACATCACCTCTCACACTGATCCGATGTCACATAATCATAGGAAGTCTCATAGATTGCTCTCGTATGCATCACATAATACCTTATGATTTAGTGCAATCAAGCTCACATATAAACTTGGAGTACATACCTGTTTACCTTTCGCATTGAATATATACATTCGAGCTACGGATATACCGAATATCGATGAACACGAATCCTTAGGGATATATCACATACGGCTATCATATAATTCTCGATAAAGCGTGGGTTTACCGATATAGTATGACAATCCTTCGGATACACATTTATGCACTTCGCATCCATACGTTGGCCATCGCCCTGCATATATACACTTCACATTCAACAGCCATTCCTACTATACACTTTCAATCACATCGCCATTAGCTATACATATATTTCACAACACATCGCATAGAAAAAAAAAACATCAACATAAATACATTTCACATCACCTCGCTATAGCCTATCACACATATACACTTCACATTCATCACATCGGCCATTAGCTATCACATATATACACTTCACATCATCACATCGCCATTAGCCTTACTATCATTCATATCGAAACTCATAACTTACAATATCACGATTTAGAATGAAGTATGGGTTAATCAATAGCTTATGACAACTAAACAATTTATCAAGTTCACAACATAATTCAAATCAGCACAAGCTGTTTTCCTGAGCAATAGTCACTAAATTATTCATAACTGGAGCTACAAACTCCAAATCACTTTCCGTTAATTTTCCTGAATATAGACTCGTATATCTTCCATCCATAAAATTTCCAGAATTTAGATTGGCCAATCAATACCAGATTTTTCTTAAGTTTCCCCTGTTTCACTGTTTGACTAATCTGACCATTCTTCACTACGAATCAAATTCTCATTTTACTGAATTCAAAATGTTTGTATTTGATTTCATTTGAAACTAGACTCATTAAGGAGTCTAAGAATATAAATTTATCTTATAACCATTTTTTTACAATTTATAATGATTTCTAAAAACAGAACAGAGGATTACAGTGTCATTCTGCGCTGTCTCACACAACTTTAAGTATCTCATTATCGGAAATTCTTGCTTACACGGTTTCTTTATAAGAAACTAGACTCATTAAATTTAATTTCATGTCTCATTCAGCCTCTAATTCAAATCCATAAATTTATGGTGATTTTCTAAAGTCACGTTACTGCTGCTGTCCTAAGCAGACTATTTCAATTACCCTTAAATTCCCAAGCTCAAACACTTAAGAACTTACCATTTGAACTTAGAACATATCATGGCACATCATATCTTATTAATCAACTCATCATGTCCTATTATAATTGAATTTACTCAACGTTTAATCACTTAAAACTTACCTCGGAAGTGGTCGACGACTAGATATCCACGGCTATTCGTTTACTTTCTCTTTTCCCTATCCGACTTTGATCCTCTTTGCTCTTAAGCTTAAGTAAAACAATAGATTTGCTTAAGTACTTAACTAATATTATTCACTTAACAATCACATTTGGCAATCACATATCATTTAATCTACATCTAAAACAATAGATTTCAATATGTATCATATTTAATAAAACATGCCATGATTCGATTTCATGCTTATTTAATTTATATCTAATTCACATTCTAAATAAAAGTTTATCAAGCTTCCATCTTCATTTAACTATGTACCATTTAGAACTATCATACTTTACACCCTTTAACAAATATAATCAATTGCCAAATGCATCTTTGACAATTTAAACCACACAACTCAAATTCTTACAATTTAAGCTTAGAAATTTCTATTCATGTAAATTTTAGCAACATGGAGTCCATTAAACACTCCAAAATTCCATTGAACAACAATTGTTCAACCTTCTAGCATAATTTCAATCTGGACAGCAAGCATTATTTAACAACCATTGTTTTCTTTATTTCAACATGCAGCAGACCAATTCCTCCACATATTACAGCCATTCAAATGCATTTACATGCTGGAACATTTGTTTCAAGCTGGAGTTCCAGCAATCATTTATGCATTTAATGTCACATTGTTACGTCACTACTAACAGCTGAAACTTAGTAAGAATAACATAATATTTTAGCTATTAGACTCAATTTATCAACCCTAATCGGCATGAAAATAGAACCATTAATTTGTTCAAATTTTGGACAGCATAACGAAGGCACAAAATTGGACAGTAGTAATTTTTACAACTAATCAAGAGCTTTCTTTTCTACCACCCGCATCCATGCCTTCCAACCACAATCCATCATCATTTTTCTTTACAACAAAGTTAAAGATAGAGGGAGCTTAGAAAACTTACCAACTTAGGATACAACTCTTAAACAAGCTAAATCCTTAGTTTCCTTCAACATGCAAACTGTCTCCATTTTCTTTTGTTGCAGCCCTCTTCCTCTTCTTCGATGGATTACCGAGTTACTTGAAATTTCAGCTACCTAACTAGCTAAAATCATAGTTTTTCCTCCTTCTAGCCATCTTCTAAGCCAAAATTAAAGCAACCAAACTTTCTTCTTCCTCCCTCAAGTCACGGCAATGGAGGAGCAACCTAGCTAATTTTTTGTTTCTCCCCTACTAACCACTATTATTTTATTACCCATGTTCTTTATTTTATTATTTCTAACATAAAACACTAACATAAAATGTTTATAATACATTTCATCCCATAGCATGGCCGGCCACTACTTGTCATAGGTGGAAATTTGACATGCAAACCCATTATTTTCATAACATGCACTAATAGATCCTTATAGATTAACCCATCACATTTCAAAGTGTCACACATAAGTCCTATTACTAAAATTCACTTTCAATTAACAAAATTCAAACATGAAATTTTCACACATGCATATATACATATAATAAGCATCAAGTATGACGGTTAATTATTTTTATGACTCGGTTTTGTGGTCCCGAAACCACTTTCCGACTAGGGTCACATTAGGGGTGTCACAACTCTTCCCCCCTTTAGGGATTTTCGTCCTCGAAAATTTCTACCGATGCATAGTTTAGGATAACGTCCTCTTATTGAATTATATCCATATAAACATTAGCTCATCGATAGCAATTGTAATTCATTACTGATTTCGCATCGATCTATAAAATCATTTTCTTATCTTAAAACAATACATAAACATTTCTACAAGTATGCACATATATCTCATTTTCTTGATTTCATAAGCAATAATCACTTAATTTAATTCACAATTGCATCTCAAAAACATATTAAGCACATATTAATATGTATAATTCACATCATCAACCCACATATTTGTAACCCATGTTTTCATTCATAAATAAGCTATAACCTAACCGAAAGTACACATATACTCAAACATCCCAATAAATATCCTTTATAACTTTATCACATCTCAATATCCAACTTAACTCATTTCCAAAAGAAAAGTCAACTTCCACGTACCTGAACATTTAGTTCATTTAGCACATTCAATCATAGTTAACGTTACCCGTATACAGTCGAATAGGCATAAAGCCTAATATAATACCCTGGCATGAGATTTATTCTAGCACATAACTCGTATATCCAAAATTATCAACATTCATCAAAAATTCTTTCAAACTTTCGAATGTCGAAACTTAATCAAAATAATTTCTTGAACAAGATTAACAAAATAGTGTCCATTCAGCAATAGCACATATAGCTCTTACATGCCATATCCTAGATATGGTCCTACATATTCTCACATATTGAGCCGATGCCATGTCCCAGACATGGTCTTACACACTATCTCAAATCAATGCCTTCGTCCCAACGAGGTCTTACATGAATTCCACTTCACACACTTAGTGCCCACTGACCGATCTCGCACTCATAGTGCTCGGTTAAAGGAATTCGCACACACACAGTGCCTCTAATTATTCACATACATAGTGCTCTTATTCATTCGTTAATACACATTGATATGACTTAACCAAGTCTATAAACATCATGTATGTACACTTTTAAACATATCATCTCATTTAAATTTGAATTCGTATAGTAATGAATACTTAAACTTTGCTCAAATTACCGGCACGAAGCCTACTAAGCATGAAGGCCCGAATACACGTCACCAGCATGATTGCTCTTCGGGATTTAGCACGGATATATCACTAGCACGAATGCTCTTCGGAACTTAGCCCGGATACATCACTAGCATGAATGCTCTTCGGGACTTAGCCCGGATTTAGTAACTCGCACCAATGCCTTCGGATCTTAGTCCGGATATGGTCACTTAGCACAAAGCCTTCGGGACTTAGCCCGGACATCATTCGAATAACCATGCACATTTAACAATAAATCATGACACATTCGTATTTCATTTTCATTCGCAAAACTCAAACACAAGACACTTATCATTCTTGCAATTTCGGCTCAATAGCCACACACAAAGAGCATGATTTGATTTGCTTAAAACATGATCTAATCAAATCATAATTTAAGCTCTATTACTCAAGAACTTACCCCTTTCCGCTGTCCGAAATCGACTTGGTAAGGTCGCACCCTTAATATAAATAATTGATAGAAAATATATATATAGTGGGTTCGCACACATAGTGCTTAATAATCAACCACGCACACTTAGTGCCATGTACTTTAAACTCGCACACTTAGTGCCATGCATTTCAAGCCCGCACACTTAGTGCCAATCTCACAACTGTGAACACTTATTGCCCGCACACTTAGTGCCAATCTCACAACCGTGAACACTTATTGCCTGCACACTTAGTGCCAATCTCACAACCGTGAACACTTATTGCCCGCACACTTAGTGCTGAAAACCAACCACTCTATACGCTTCACTGCCTTTTTACATTCGACAATTTCGTCTCTACATACATATACACATATAGCAATACACATTAGTATATCATTTACATTACTTGAATACAAACACAACATGCTTATCGACCATTCAACTTCCAGTTCCATAGCCACATACAAAATCACATTTATAGTCATAACACTCCTTCAAAATTGCATCACTTATACCCTTATAATCCAATCCAAATCGAAATTCAAATACGAGTACATGATACGTACCTGATCAACTTAATAATTTAGGCATATCTAAATGAAGTTATATCGCAATTCTCATAGTCAGAAGCTTGCTACAGGTCGACCGGGATCAAGATTCATTACAATACAGCAAACACATTTTAATAGCCAAAATCATCACACTATCATTTTATCACTTTATGGCATGTATAAATAGACTCACGCGTGCTACGTTAGTCCTAGAATCGACTAAACCGTAGCTCTGATACCAATCAAATGTAACACCCCGAACCGAGGCCGTCGCCGGAGTCGAACACGAGGTGTTAACAGACTTCAAACCACTTAAAAAAAAATTTCCCAGACAAGCTGCCAATCTGCGTACTAGTCTCTTTAAAAATCATATATTGAGTTCTGAAACTCAAAATCCAGTTCCGTAAATTTTCCCTGAAACTAGACTCATATACCCATCTACTTATTTTTTTCTAGAATTTTTGGTCTGGCCAATTAGTACAGTTTATTAGTAAAAGTCTCCCATGTTACAGGGATCGACTACACTGACCTTTGCGCATTACAACTTGGATATCTCCCTGCACAGAGCTTCAATACTGATGCCGTTTGTTTCTATAGAAACTAGACTCAGAGAGGAATCTATACATATATGGAATGACTCCTAATTATCTCTGGTTAATTTATAATGAATTTCCAAAGTCGGAACAGGGAATCCAGAAACCGTTCTGGCCCTGTCTCACGAGAACCTGAATATCTCTTAACATACTGTCCATATAATCATTTCGTTACTTTCCTATGAAAATAGATTCATCAAGGTTCGTTTACATAATTTATTCGTTATTTAATTCCAATCCTACTATTTTTAGTGATTTTCCCAAATCTACATCACTGCTGCTGCCAGCATCTGCCTTTAAGGTAGACTTTACCTATTTCATAGTTTCCATGATTCAACTAGCCCTTTTTGCATAATAGCACAAATTATGATAGTGATTAACCATTCCATACCAAATGATTATAACATTATGCTCAAACATATATAAGCCATTTCGCATGGCTATATACATTAACCAAATATTCTTCCGCCACTAGTCTATTTTATACATGCCATAAGATAATCCAAAACATAGCAGTACCAAACAGTGGATAGTGATAGTGTGACTAGTTGCTGACAATCCCCGAGCCTGTAGCTTCGCATGAGATCTATAAAACAGAGGAAACAGAGTAAACGGAGTAAGCATTACAATGCTTAGTAAGTTTTAAGCAGTGTCAACAAATAACAATCAAATTATAACATAGTTGTTCGTATTTTATTTCACTCTTCCTTCGGGCATACCATCCCTTTACCGAATATGCACATCTCATCATATACAATAGGCAGATAAACTTTCACATAAAAGTGAGCTCATGTGACATAGATATATCGTATGATTTCACATCACCTCTCACACTGATCCGATGTCACATAATCATAGGAATAGTCTCATAGATTGCTCTCGTATGCATCACATAACTACCTTATGATTTAGTGCAAATCAAGCTCACATATAAACTTGGAGTACATACCTGTTTAACCTTTCGCATTGAATATATTTATAAGCAATTCTTATTACGAAGTCTTACCCGGACATAATCTCCACACGAAGTTATCGGGTATTACCCGGACAAAATTCCCACACGTAGTCATCGGGTCTTTAGAGCTCGGATATAGTACGAGCACGAAGCTTACGGACATTAATCAGTGATAATATTCTCGCATAAAGCCTGTGGGGTTTTAACCCGGATATAGTACTGACACAAATGCCCTTCGGGACTTATCACATTTATGCACTTTCGCATCCATCACGTTGGCCACTCGGCCCTGTCACATATATACACTTTCACATTCACACATCGGCCATTAGGCCTTATCACATATATACACTTTCACATTCATCACATCGGCCATTAGGCCTTATTACATATATACACTTTCACATTCATCACATCGGCTATTAGGCCTTATCACATATATACATTTTCACATTCATCACATCGGCTATTAGGCCTTATCACACATATACACTTTCACATTCATCACATCGGCTATTAGGCCTTATCACACATATACACTTTCACATTCATCACATCGGCCATTAGGCCTTATCACATATATACACTTTCACATTCATCACATCGGCCATTAGGCCTTACTATCATTTCATATTCGAATACTCATAAACTTACAATATCACGATTTAGAATTGAAGTATGGGTTTAATCAATAGCTTATGAGCAACTAAAACAAGTTTATCAAGGTTCACAACATAATCTCAAATTCAGCACAATCTGTTTTTCCTGAGCAATAGTCACTAAATTATTCATAACTGGAGCTACAAAACTCCAAATCACTTTCCGTTAATTTTTCCTGAATATAGACTCGTATATCTTCCATCCATAAAATTTCCAGAATTTTAGATTTGGCCAATCAATACCATATTTTTCTTAAAGTTTCCCCTGTTTCACTGTTTGACTAATCTGACCACTTTTCACTACGAATCAAATTTCTCATTTTACTGAATTCAAAATGTGTTGTATTTGATTTCATTTGAAACTAGACTCATTAAGGAGTCTAAGAATATAAATTTTATATTATAACCATTTTTGTACAATTTATAATGATTTTCTAAAAACAGAATAGAGGATTACAGTGTCATTCTGCGCTGTCTCACACAACTTTAAGTATCTCATTATCGGAAATTCCTTTGCTTACACGGTTTCTTTTATAAGAAACTAGACTCATTAAAATTTAATTTCATGTCTCATTCAGCCTCTAATTCAAATCCATAAATTTATGGTGATTTTCTAAAGTCACGTTACTGCTGCTGTCCTAAGCAGACTATTTCAAATTACCCTTAAATTCCCAAGCTCAAACACTTAAGAACTTACCATTTGAACTTAGAACATATCATGGCCACATCATATCTTATTAAATCAACTCATCATGTCCTATTATAATTGAATTTACTCAACGTTTAATCACTTAAAACTTACCTCGGAAGTGGTCGACGACTAGATATCCACGGCTATTCGTTTACTTTCTCTTTTTCCCTATCCGACTTTGATCCTCTTTGCTCTTAAGCTTAAGTAAAACAATAGATTTGCTTAAGTACTTAACTAATATTATTCACTTAACAATCACATTTGGCAATCACATATCATTTAATCTACATCTAAAACAATAGATTTCAATATGTATCATATTTAATAAAACATGCCATGATTCGATTTCATGCTTATTTAATTTATATCTAATTCACATTCTAAATAAAAGTTTATCAAGCTTCCATCTTCATTTAACTATGTACCATTTAGAACTATCAATACTTTACACCCTTTAACAAATTATAATCAATTGCCAAATGCATCTTTGACAATTTAAACCACACAACTCAAATTCTTACAATTTAAGCTTAGAAATTTCTATTCATGTAAATTTTAGCAACATGGAGTCCATTAAACACTCCAAAATTCCATTTGAACAACAATTGTTCAACCTTCTAGCATAATTTCAATCTGGACAGCAAGCATTATTTAACAACCATTGTTTTCTTTTATTTCAAACATGCAGCAGACCAATTCCTCCACATATTACAGCACATTCAAATCAGCATTTACATGCTGGAACAATTTGTTTTCAAGCTGGAGTTTCCAGCAATCATTTATGGATTTAATTGTCACATTGTTACGTCACTACTAACAGCTGAAACTTAGTAAGAATAACATAATATTTTAGCTATTAGACTCAATTTATCAACCCCTAATCGGCATGAAAATAGAACCATTAATTTGTTCAAATTTTGGACAGCATAACGAAGGCACAAAATTGGACAGTAGTAATTTTTACAACTAATCAAAGAGCTTTTCTTTTCTACCACCCGCATCCATGCCTTCCAACCACAATCCATCATCATTTTTCTTTACAACAAAGTTAAAGATAGAGGGGAGCTTAGAAAACTTACCAACTTAGGATACAACTCTTAAACAAGCTAAATCCTTAGTTTCCTTCAACATGCAAACTGTCTCTATTTTTCTTTTTGTTGCAGCCCTCTTCCTCTTCTTCGATGGATTACCGAGTTACTTGAAATTTCAGCTACCTAACTAGCTAAAATCATAGTTTTTCCTCCTTCTAGCCATCTTCTAAGCCAAAAATTAAAGCAACCAAACTTTCTTCTTCCTCCCTCAAGTCACGGCAATGGAGGAGCAACCTAGCTAATTTTTTTGTTTCTCCCCTACTAACCACTATTATTTTATTACCCATGTTCTTTATTTTATTATTTCTAACATAAAACACTAACATAAAATGTTTATAATACATTTCATCCCATAGCATGGCCAGCCACTACTTGTCATAGGTGGAAATTTGACATGCAAACCCATTATTTTCATAACATGCACTAATAGATCCTTATAGATTAACCCATCACATTTCAAAGTGTCACGCATAAGTCCTATTACTAAAATTCACTTTCAATTAACAAAATTCAAACATGAAATTTTCACACATGCATATATACATATAATAAGCATCAAGTATGACGGTTAATTATTTTTATGACTCGGTTTTGTGGTCCCGAAACCACTTTCCGACTAGGGTCACATTAGGGGTGTCACAAGTATACTAGCAAAGATTGCTATTGCAACACTTCAAACAAGAGTACTAAAAACTTGAACAAGATTGGAGTATTGATCGTAAAGGTTGGCATTACTAAGGGCTCAGTTCTAACGTGTGAACAGTGTCGTGGTAAAACTATGGCTTACCTCTGTTGAAAGCAAGTATTAAGGTTATTCACCCATAAGAAACTATATGTTTCTAGGCTTGGGAGTAACAACCACTACTAAGCATAACCTTCTAAATCATATAAGGTAAGACTTTATGTCTCTAGTTTACATAAGTGTTTCAATCAACACTCACTTATATTACCCAACTTCGATCTAGGTAGCCTAATTCTGTCTGTAACACCCCTAACCCGTCACCGTCATCGAAATAGGGTTACAAAGCATTACTGTAAAAACATAACTTTAAAACATAAATTTCCAAACATTTCATAAATCATAATATAATTCATACAAACACATGCTTATTGTCCTTTATTTAAGCCCTCGAGGCCTTAAAAAAACTTTAAAATCGATTTGGGACTAAATCAAAAACATTTAGAGTTTTATAGAAATAGATAGAAAATTTCATATTGCAAGGGTCACACGGCTGACACACACGCCTGTGTCTCAGGCCGTGTGGACATTCCAAGTTAGGACACAAGGCCGTGTCCCAACCCATGTTTGTGCCTGTGTAACTTTCTAACTTAGGTCACACGGCCAAGCCACACGCCCGTGTGCCAAGCCGTGTAACTCTCGAAATGGCCTCACACGCCCTTGTGCCAGGCCGTGTGCTAGGCTGTGTAACTACCTAACTTTCAACCCTTCGAAACCTACAGACGACACACGGCCGTGTTGCATAGCCATGTGTTAGACACATGCCTATATCTTTAGCCATGTGGATGAGAAATAGGCTGATTTCAAGCCATTCCCTTCACCCTAAACAAGCACATGCCCACAAGCCACTTGCACATATCACCAAGCCTTTAAAACATACCGAAAACATCCATAATATGATCACTTCAATAAATCATTTATCATACAACCAATATGCCTAAAAGGCGCCTCAGTCACAAAAATCAAATATACTTAAACATATGCATAATTTATCCATTCATCAACCATATATTTCTAATCCATTTCCATACCAAACCTACCACAATGACCACATGCCAAAATCACTTTCAAGCACACTAAATTGGTCATTCAAAACATAACTTTACTTGACCATTTCAACACCAACAATTAAAGTATTAAAATGCCAAAAGTTCATCAATCACCAAACCACATTTACAAGCCAAACATAATGACAATCTCATCAAGCACAATTTACGTATACATGTCATTATAAACATGACTCAAAACACCAAAATCTACCGAAATAGTTGCTGGATAGTGTGATAGGTCTCCGACGAGCTTCTGATTATCTATAAAATATGGGAAAGGAGACTATGTAAGCATATATTTCTTAGTAAGTTCGTATAACATAAAACACAACTTACCATTTCCTTTCATAACATTAAAATTTATCATGATATAATCCAACCTTTAGCTTAGCCCAAGCCTAAGCACAACCACCAACATGTTAGCATACTTGCACATAATTCATACGAATTTAACATGGATAACCATTATACTTTAGCTTGATTCAATTGGATTTATCATTCATCATAACATAACATGTTTTCCATGTAGCTCACCATTTCAATGTATTTCATACATATGTAAATTGAAAAATATATAGGATCTTTCCTATATAATTCATCACCTTTTTTATTTAAATTTGTTGTTTAAACCATGTAATTGTTTAATAAATTAATGAAATATGCAAAAATATGAAATTATGACATAGAAATTATTAAAATGTGATTTTATACTTTATTATATAGTTTTCATGCATAAAATGGCTTATTTTATATTAATTTGAGCATATTATATTTTTAAGCTATAAAGTGGGTCACGCATGATTAAATTAAATAATAAAATATAAAGTTATATTTAGTAATTCTTTTTTAATATTTTATTAATAAATTGGATTTTAATTAATTAAGTAAATTGATTAATTAAAGTGGTTAAATTATATTATTTGCTCCTCTAAACTATCTACTATTTTTCGACAGGTCTGAGAGTTTTCTTCTAATTGCAAAACCATCCAAATTGGGGACCAAGTCAACCCAATTTTTCACTGCACATGGATGTCATAAACCAGTTTTTGGTTTAATTATACAAAGTACTTGAAGAGGTAAAGAAATCAGAGACTTTCCCGAAGATTTCCTGATGACTGAGTATTAGTCTTGAGTTGTTGGGGCACTCAAATTGACAAAAAATCAAGGAAACCTTAGCCACCTTTCCTCAATTCATGGCCGGTCACTCTTGAAGGAAGTTTCAAAGGATGGACACTCCTATTTTTAGCAAACTAGCTCCCTTGCCTCCTATATAAATAAGAACTCATTTCTCACTTTTTCAATCATCCCTCATCCCATCATCTCTCACTGAATCATCATTCTCTCAACTCTTTTAGCTATCTTTCCCCTTTTTGATCCTTGCATAAGGATTTTAGCAATTAAGCCTCTTAAAGAACCCTTAGTCGGCCACCTTGGAGAGCCATCAGCAAAGGAGCAAAGCAAAGAAACTAAGGAGCCTCGCCAGTTAGAGTCTTAGGTGACAGCCACTCTGAATTGGGTTTTGTAACACCCCAAACCCGGCTTAAGAGTTATGGTTGAATCTGGCAGCACCACATTGAGGTGTTTAGCGTAAAATTAGACTCGTTGGTAAAAGTTTTTTTCTAGGCTTAAAAACCGCGTAATTATTATTTAACAAATCATCTACCCAAAAAGTTTGCCTTGTTGTCTGCTTTTGATATAAAAGGTTGATCTAAAAACGTGAAAGCATTTGAAAACTCTAATACTTAAAGTTCGTGTATTTGAAAACAGTATTTATTTTGAAAACTCGTTTTAACCTAACTAGCAGTATAAAATATGTAAGCAAAAGCCCAATTAAAACTTGCACAAACTTAAAGGCCTTATTATAAAAACCAAACCCAAATATATAAACTAAGTTAAAATAAAAGAAAATGTAACAACAGTAGTAGTGTGGCCACCTTAGAGTCCCTCGCAGCACCGAATCGTCTATGGCTGAGGATTACCTGCACAGTTAAAAGGAGAGGGTGAGTTTAAAAAAACTTAGTGTGTAATCCTCTACCAAACAGTCAATGTACAACATGCAATAACAGTCTGGGCCTTAGCCCAATAGAGTAACAGTACAGTGTGGGCCTTAGCCCAATACAGTAACAGTGTGGGCCTTAGCCCAATACAAAAACAGTGTAATGCAATAATGCAACCCATCCCAATCCAACCAACACACCACTCCGTACCACCAACACACCATGTGGGGATAAAATTGACCCACCCAGCCAACACACCAATATCGCAGCAAAGCTGCTAGTAATAGCATCACAGCAGAGCTGTCAGTATTAGTATCGCAGCAAAGCTACTAGTAACAGTATATGTGGCAAAGCCGGCAGTAGGTCCACAGTCGTCTTGGGCGACCCGTGCGACCTTAACAGTATAGTACACTTCCTCCAAATATAACAACCCAACCCCATGCAACATGTCGTGACATAATATCATACGTGTATGCAAAATGTCATGCCCAATCATAGTCATACATATCATAGAGCAAATCAATCATACATAACATAAGGCCATAACAGTCATTTTATCTCCTAGGGGTATAACAGTCATATTACCCTATAGGGGTATTTCGGTCATTTTATCTTATAGGGGTATTTCAATCATTTTACCCTATGAGGGTATTTCGGTCATTTTACCTTATGGGGTATTTCGATCATTTTACCTTATTGGGGTATTTCGGTCATTTTACCTTGTGGAGGTATTTCGGTCATTTTACCCTGTGAGGTATTTCGGTCATTTTACCATATGGGGGTATTCCGATCATTTTACCCTGTGGGGGTAATTCAGTCATTTTACCCTGTATGGGTAATTCGATTATTTTACCTTATAGGGGCAATTCGATCATTTTACCCTGTGGGGGTAATTAAATCATTTTACCCTGTGGGGGTAATTCAATCATTTTACCCTGTGGGGGTAATTCGATCATTTTACCCTGTGGGGGTAATTCGATCATTTTACCTTGTGGGGGTAATTCGATTATTTTACCTTATGGGGGTATTTCGGTCATTTTACCCTGTGGGGGTATTTCGGTCATTCTATCCTATTTTGGGGTCTCGGTGCAGATATCGACCTCTCGAAAGGTCCGTAGTCGCCTCGTGCGACTCAAGTACCCTAAATGGTCATAACAGTGTAAATGGGCGCAATACCCATTACTCGGCCCAAGTGGGCCACACGAGCAACCCACATTTTGCCACGGTTATGAGATCTACACAACCCAGTCTAGAATTTGCCACAAAACGTGGATTTCATCTGTGTTGGGCCCACGAGCCCATTGAGCCCACACAGCCCATGTCGACCCAACGTGGCCCATTACGACCTAAGCCCATGGAAATGCTCATGGAGGCCTCTACAGTTTATTGCCCATGATTCGTAGGTTTGGCTTTCCACACGAGCGATCACACACTACTGTGGTCTCAACGTTGTATTTTGGCATTTCGGCTTTTACTGTTCTACAGTTATAGTGGGGTGTTTACACACCTGATGCGATTTGTAGATTCCCTTCGTTCTGAACACTCTTATGCGAAAAATCAATGATCACCGCTCCCTTGGTTCCCAGGCAATGTGCCAATCAACCTCGACCACCACCAGTTAGGAATGGAAGCAATGCAGGTTGGACAGAGCGACGAAAACCTTGAAAATCTCGTTGATCTCCCATCGAGAACAAGGAACAAATGAGATGATGATATAAATATCTCTCCACAACAACAACCTTCCCAAATCCAAATATTCTCTCCTCCAATCTCGCTATGACCAGTTCAAACTCCATTTAGCAGTATTTCAATCCAACTCTACCACCCACACGAATTAGGCAGCAAAATAAATACTCCCTTTTTGATACGCCACCACTCGAACCTTAGACCCCATGTACACTCCACACACCCCTTACCACTAGACTAAGAACTCCTTTGTATCATATTTTAACCACAATAATGTAAGTACCTACTATCTAGATCCAAGGATTTTATTCACTTAAAATAAAAATTTTGAATAAGGAAAAGCTTGAACCCCTGACTTCTCAAACACTTCCAAACACTCTTGAATCACTTAACCACTAAAGCAGACATTCATTTATGTCACTTCTTTGCACAACTAAATATTTATGTGTAGTCTCCTAACAGTTCCCTTGTTCAAAACCTATTTCTTCTAGGCCCAAAATTCGGGGTGTTACAGGTTTAATCTTTCTTTTCTTTAATTTAATATAAAGATGTTTCCTATGTGTTCTTTGTTATTGTTTACATCAATGATAGCTTAATTTTATTTAAGCTAGGATGATTATTTTGATTAAATAATATATATTTGATTCATGCTTATAATGTTTGTACCTCAATCGATCGTGTTTTCAATTAAAATCATGTCTGTATTTCGTTCATACGTGATTGAAATACACCTAAACTAGCTGAGCGATCCTAACCAGACGACGGCTAATGAACGCATAATTGAAATCTGCATGCTCAATTTAGATCCTAACCCAATTAAATTGTAGGTTTCATAACAACTATAACCAAGCTCTATTATCTACATAGTTTTTAGATTTGTGTGATTAAATTGTTTCAAACCTAACACGTCCTTGTTACCTCACACAAATGCTAAGAACCCTTTAGTAAATAAGGATAAGTAAAATGCATATTTACTAAGTAAAGGATTCCGAAAGGACCTAATGTGGTTTCCAAACTCATGAAAGATTGAGTTGCCATGGAATGTTTTTCCGAATATTATTGAGGATCTTGATAATAAATTTAGTTAACTTAAAGTAATTATCCTAGTTTATTAATTTTATAATTGTTGCAAATTGTGATTAATTTTACTAAAATCTATTTCATTCATATAGTTTGCATACTTAGGATAATTTGCATTAGGGATCATTGCATTTAGTTTAATATATTTTAATCACGACTTCTCCACTATCTTTTGTTTTCTTATTTACCAAATTGTTAATATAATTTTACAAATTAAGTGACTTGGCACAAATACAATCCCTATGGAGACGATAACTCGATACTTACTTATTACTTGATAACGACTGTGTACACTTGCACAAACTCGAGCGTTACAGCATACATAGCTTGGTTCATATTGAACACTTACCATTTCCTTTCAATTTGATGCCTGTTGAACCGTTTAGAATATCATTGGATACACGAGATAGCTCACACGAAGTGTGCTAAACATACAATCATAGCATTTCCTTTCTTTTACATCATTGCTCACATGAGCTGTGAAATGGGTTTGCTCACACGAGTTGTGGGTCAAAACGTAAGCTATACAATGCTGCTCACACGAGCTATGGAGTATCTGCAACACATGCCGAACCTCAGCCACTAGTAGGACATTTAAGACCAGCACCCAAAATATAGAAACCTTAATGACATGTCATTTGTATCCTACGAATTCCTAAGGTTCAAACGGGGCTCGATAGTCGTCAAAACATTGTTGGATTTGCTTTAATTATTTCCATAACAGTCCACAATTTACATATAGCTCAAAAGATAGCATTAAAACATCACATAATTACACAAACTTACCTCGAAGATAAAGGCGTAGAAACAGAGTCGACTAATCTAAAGTTTAATCTTTACCCCGATCTAAAGCCGTACGAGGTCTATTTTGATCTAAATAAATAAATTCAATCTATTTAATATTCACTCTATTCATTTCAATCCAATTTCATATTTTTACAAAATAATGCTTCTGCCCTTATTGTTTCAATTTCTTTACAATTTAATCCTTAAGCTTGTAAACTGAAATTCATGCAATTTCATCCCTACCCAAGGTAGACGAATTCAATATAGGTCCATAGCAACTCATACAATTCTTAATTTCACAATTTTAACCATGTATTTTTCACATTTTATAAATAAATCCCTATTTAACATTTTCAACAAAATTCACTTTACAAAAGTTGTTTATCTATCAACAAAGATGCATTTTCTTCCATCAAACATCAAAAATCATAGGAACACATTCATGGAAAAACCCTAACCTTTTAAAGTTTTTGGAAATCAGTCTCTCGGCTAGCTAGATTAAGCTACAGTGACCCTAAAAACATAAAAATCATTAAAAACGGGATGAACTTGTACTTACATGCAAGGAATTTGTGTAGCCGACTGTTTAAGCTCTTTCAATGGAGTTTTCCACCCTTATTTTCGGTACAAAAGATGAACAAACAAGGTGATTCTTTTGTTTTCTATATTTTACTATCTTTTATTTATTAAATTACAATTTTAACCTTTGTTTTTAACTTAAAATTCTCCTCTTTAATGTCCATCTTTGTCCACTCAATATAACAATGTTCTAATTACCACATAAATCCCTTAACTATTAAATTCCATAGTCATTTGGTACCTTTAACTTATAAAACTATAATTTTTTATCTTTTATGATTTAGTCCTCTTCACCAAATTAAACATGCAAACGATAAATTTTCTTAACGAATTTTTTATATGACACTACTATCATACCGTAGACTTTAAAATAATACTAAAATAGATATTTTCATGTTGGATTTATGATCCCAAAACCACTAT
Source organism: Gossypium hirsutum (assembly GCF_007990345.1). NCBI lineage: Eukaryota > Viridiplantae > Streptophyta > Magnoliopsida > Malvales > Malvaceae > Gossypium > Gossypium hirsutum. Next base: position 43,690,702 of record NC_053444.1, read on the forward strand.
TCTGATTTAACTGGAAGCAAGTTGTTATATTGTCGATATTAAGCTACCTTAAGGCTTAACAAACATTCATCAATACCATAACAATCATTTTAAAAATACAACCATTGGATAAAACAACAAAGTGAACCAGATTAATCCACAAACATTAGTCAAAATTTAAACATCATCTAGAGCAATCTCCAGCCATATGAAGTTAGCTTATGGTTGGACTACACAAATCCAAGTTTGTTTATATAATCAACATCCCAAATAACAGTTTAGAACCAAAGAATGGAAACCAAATGCAGAGAAAGAAATCTGGGTTTGAAACACGAATTTCCTATTCGGCGCCTTGTTGTTTGGCTTAACTAATGCTCCTAGTAGCTCAATTTGCCCTCATTCCTATAATCAGATCTCTGTCGAAGCTTAGAAATTTGCATTCAATAGTACCTTCAGCTCTTATTAATGACAGACCTCAAGTATGGCCGCCAATTGTTTTTTCTCTTTTTTTTATTTTTTGTCCTCCTTTTCTTGCCCTTTCCTTTGTCTTTTATACTTGGGTCCTCCTCTAGGGTAGAAGCCGTCATCCAATGATTACTTTTCCCTGATTTTGAGGTGGATGTTTTCCATTACACGTGCATGTTAGGGGAACCAGCTGCTGAGTGCTCTCATTGCTGACTAGGTGGTTATCATTTTGTTCACCAGCATTGCCATGGCAACTTCTCATAATGCCTCGGCAAGCCTCTATCCTTTGCAATCCTTATTCCTTAAACCTGCCATTCAGCCACATGAATATCTTCGTACAAGCAATTGAAAGTACAGATGCAATAACTAACCGCCATCTCAAGCTCCTAAATGCAGTGCTCAATTGACAAAAAATTATCATGCAATTACCTAAAATGAAGCTAATTTTACTTAAGTACAAGCAATTAAGTAAGTTTAAAAGCATGAGTTATAACTCTTTTCAAGAGTTATCACACATCTTATACAATGACTCTCCCTCTAATTGCCAAAAGTTGGTGATTTCTATCCGCAACTTCATTGTTTTGCTCAATACGAAATATTTGGCAAGGAATTGGTTACCTAGCTCGTCCCACGTCATGATTCAAACACCCATCAGTCGACCCGATCGCCGATTCTGAGTTACAGAATGCTATAGTCATTTCCAAAGAAAATACCATCAAAAACACTATAAGTTAATTAATTAAACATTCAAATATTCTATACATGTAGTCATTATATGCTAAACAAACTTTCTCGGGAATCAATCAAACTTACGATTGCTCAATTGCTAAATCAAACATGAAATAGAACCAAATTGTAAAATTTCTAAAGTTTTAGAATAGGTATCGATACCCTTGTTAGGTACTGATACCATTTTGAGCTTCGATGTCTTAGAAAAATCAATTTAAAACTAAATGTATCGATACCAGGCTTAAAGTAACGCTACTTTCTTCAAGGTATTGATACTTTACCTCTATAGCGATACCAATTTAAGGTTCAATGTTTGAAAATTTTGATGAAAAATAATAAAGATCGATATCATTATTCAAGGTATCGATACCTTAGAACAAATATGTCAAAAATCTTCCATTTTGGTACTTATTTCATACCCAAACCAATCCAATATCAAATGAAACTTAAAAACACTCTAAAAACCTACATAACACGATCCAAAACCATATCTTAAACATACATTTAAACAATTAGACATTTAATCATGTCATTTCTACCAATGAAACCACAAACTATTCAAGCTTGCTTATCCATTCAATTCCATCACTTAACCATACCATTTGACTTCTAAATTTGACACTCAAGTACTATATATATAGTTTAAAATATTGCAAACATACACACACTAGTATATAACCATTAACAATCCAAAATCAAGCATTATTTAAGGTTCAAATCCAACTAACATTCAAGGTAAACATATATATAATAACACCTAGGTACATGCTACATAATCGAGCTTTAAACGAGCAAAAGACTACCGAGTGATAGCAGGATAGTGTGAGCTTCAAGATGATTCGATTGATACATTCTACAAACTGACAACATACAAGGAAAAGAGAGGTGACTGGTAAGCATTTTCAATGCTTAGTAAGCCCATATTAAAATTACCTTAACTTACATTGATATTACAACAATTTAAGCAATTGAAACACAATGGTACATAACATGACATTTCCTTCGCATCCTTATATATTCATGTATAATTCCATACAACAACCAATAGGTTAGTATATTAAGATAACAAAGTCATAGTAATCAATTCATATATGTGTATAACCATGTCATTATATATCATGCCATTCAAACTTGCTCATTTTGCAAACATGTCTACTGAATTCATATTCATTCTTTTCAACTTTTCATTTCCATTTAATTACCTTTTTCACCAAAGAACTATAGAAAATTGAACTCAAATACACAGGATAGATTTTCTCTCACAAGCTGACATATTTAGGATACTAACACTAGCTTCATACCAAGGTTGCTCACACGAGCTACTTCGATGCTACTAACACTATCTTCGGAGAATCCACAACATATGTTGGATTTCAAGCCATCATATTAATCCTTGATCAAACACCCTTTTTTATTCTTTTCGATTGAACTGTTTCCTTTTTTCGTTTAGACCCTAATGGCATGTCATTTGTATCCTAATTGTTTACTAAGTTCATACGTGCACTGTTACCTTTTCCATATCATTTCAATCTTTGAACATCATCATATACATATCATTCAATCATGTAACAAATCACATCTATTCAATACATTGCATCTATTCATAATAATCATAATTTTTATACTTTATGATTTAGTCCTTTAGATGCCAACATTATCAAATTACCATTTTTGTAAAACGGGGTCGACTTGGATTTTAAAAAAAAGAATACGGGAGTCGCCACCAATCTTTTTTTAATGAGATGTGATCGGGTCACCTCGAAAAGTAGTTGTTTTTAATAAACGATTTGATTTTATTAAAACAACAATTTTGGTCCACGAAATTCAGAAAAACGGGTTCGGGAGTCGGTTACGTGCGAGGAAGGATTAGCACCCTCGTAACGCCTAAAATTGGTACCTAGTTGATTAATTAATGTCTTAGCGCCGAAGATTGAAAACTTTAAAGAGATTTAAAATACGATCCTTTATTGAAATGTTGAATTTTTTTAAAAAAAAGGGCATATTTCACGTTAATCGAGAAAGAGAATTATATCCAGTAAGTTAAGACATAATGTCTCGAATTCCCGATGCGCGAATGAATGCCAAAATTTACTTATTTAAAATATTTAGCTATCTCGAGTTTAAAAGGGATCATGCCCAGTAAGTTAGGACACAATCTTTTCTTAATTCCCGAGATCATTTAAAACTTGGGTTTGAAAATATTCGTGTATTTAGATTTATTGTGAAAATCAAAACCCAGTAAGTTAGGGTACGACCTTCTCGAATCTAAACATGAGATTTTACTTATTCGAAAATCATAATTTGTGCCTTGAATAAAATCGCAAAATAGTAAAAATAAAACACGATGTTAATACTCGTAACAAAACAATATTGAAGTCGATAATGTAAGCATAAATAATACGAGCAATAGCAACGAAAATAAGATAAATAAATGGGACAAATTAATAGCATACAAAATAAATATATAAACAAATAAAGTTAAAGCATTCTTTTAAAATAATAACAAAAATGTAAATAAGTAAAGAAAATGAATAAAATATGAAAATATAAAATTATAAAAGGATGTATATATTTGTATATATATATGCATATAAAAATTATAAAATAATATATATGTATGTATACATATATTTGTGAAAATAAAAACATAAATATAGATATATGTAGATATGTATATAAGTTATAAAATATAAAAATATATAAGTATGTATTTATTTATATGTAAATTATTAAAATATGTACGTGTATAAATATATATTATAGAAATGTATATATATATAACAAAGTTTGAGATTAAAAAGATAAAAATGAATAAATAATAATAGTAATAATAATAATCAATAATAATAATACAAGATTAATGGTATAATATAATAGTAGTAATAATCAATTTAATAATAAAGTAGATGAAATAACTAAACACTACACCAAAACAGGCTTTTAGCGGCACTTTTAGTGGCATTTGGACAAAAAACGCCAACAAAAAGTGAGCATTAGTGGCATTTTTTTAAAAACGCCGCTAGAAAAGGAGCATTAGCGGCACTTTTAAGAAAAACGCCGCAAAAAACCAAAGCCCAACGGCGTCGTTTTCTTACCTTTCGGATCTTTAGCGGTGCTTTCAAAAAAGCGCCGCTAATGCTCAAGGCTTTAGCGGCATTTTTGAACAAACACCACTAATGCTTGGGACTTTAACGGCGTTTTTGGGGAAGCGCCGCTAATGTTGGGGGCTTTAGCGGCGTTTTTTGAAACGTGTCGCTAATGCTGTGGGCTTTAGCGGCGTGTTTTGAAAAGCGCCGCTAATGATGTGGGCTTTAGCGGCATTTTTGGTAAAGCGCCGCTAATGTTGTGGCCTTTAGCGGCATTTTTGGAGAAGCGCCGCTAATGTTGTGGCCTTTAGCGGCGTTTTTGGAGAAGCGCCGCTAATGCTTTGGCCTTTAGCGTCGTTTTTGGAAAAGCGCCGCTAATGCTGGGGTCTTTAGTGGCGCTTTTTTAAAAGCGCCGCTAAAAACATTTGATCTTAATTAGTTTATTTATATTAATTAGATAAAATCCAATTTATTTCTAATTGAAAATTTAAAATCTTCAAAAAAAATAGTAACATGTAGAAATAATTTGAAATAAAATAAATGGAAAAATTAAAATACTATTATTTAAAATAATTTTAAAGTTTTTTGGGTACATGATTACTAATTATTTTTTAATTTATATATTAAATAATTTCTTATATAATCGTAAAAGAGATAGTATTAATTTTAAAATATTGAATTAATTATCACTATAGTTTAGGGCTTTTGGTTTAGGGTATATGATTATTAATTTAAGATTTAAGGCCGGTTTAGGAGTTATTATTTTAAGGTTAATGTTTAGGGGTTAGGGGTTAGGGATCAGACGTTAAGTTTTAAGAGTTAGGGATTTAGGGTTTAGGGATTCAGGGGTCAAGTTAGGGTTTTGGGTTTAGATTAATTAGTTTTTTAATTTATATTTTAAATATGTTATTATATAATTGTAAAAGAGATAAGAATAAATTTGTTTAGGGTTTTTGGTTTAGGGTATATGATAAATTTAAGATTTAAGACCGGTTTAGGAGTTACTATTTTAAAGTTTATGGGGTATGGATTTAAGGATTATGGTTTAAGGGTTGGGATTTAAATGTTTGGGGTTTGGGGTTTGACGTTAGGGGTTAAGAATATGATTTAAGTTTTAGGGATTCAGGGGTTGAGTTAGGGTTTTAGGTTTAGATTAGTTAGTTTTTTAATTTATATTTTAAATATTTTCTTATATAATTATAAAAGAGATAGTAATAAATTTGTTTAGGGTTTTTGGTTTAGGGTATATGATTAATTTAATATTTAAGGCCAATTTAGGAGTTACTATTTTAAGGTTTATGGAGTATGAATTTAAGGATTAGAGATTAGAGATTATGGTTTAAGGGTTGGGATTTAAGGTTTAAGGGTTAGGGGTTAGACGTTAGGGGTTAAGAATATGATCTAGGGTTTAAGGATTTAGGGTCAAGTTAGGGTTTTAGGTTTAGATTAATTAGTTTTTTTTAATTTATATGTATTGAATGGTTAATTTAGGATTTAAGGTTAATTAAGGGTTTAGTACTTGAGATTTATTAAATGATAAAATTTTATACAATTACTTAATGCTTTTATATTAAAAAAAATTAATCTAAACCATTTGATATATTTAAATATTAGTTTAAATAGAATTAATAAATAAGTTAAAAAAGTAATAGATTGATATATGAATATTTAGGTATAATTATTTATTTTGGATATATAGGACCACATTATAAGAAATAAAAAACATTAGCGGCGTTTGGGTAAAAACGCCGCAACTATTTTCAAAACGGCGTCGTATCCATTTAGAAATTTAATTTAATTTGTGGCGTTTTTTGGGAAAACGCCGTAAATATGTATTATAATTTATCAAAACGGCCCCGTTTCACTAGAGGAGTGTAATCTATTAGTGGTGTTTATGCTAAAAACGCCGCAATGATGTATTAATGTTTTTCAAAACGTCACCGTTTCACTTCAAGACTTTAAATTTTAGTGGCATTTTTGCGGAAAATGCCACGACTATGGATTAAAGTTTCTTAAAACGGTGCTGTTTCAGAATTTAATTTTGGCAATTATGGAAGCAATAGCGGCGTTTTTTTCATAAAGCGCTGCAAATCTGTATAATTTCTCTAAAACGGCGCCATTTCTTTACACATTGTTAAACATCAGTTTAAGTCTATCGATTTAGTATCTGAGAAAGAAGGAAAAGAAAAAAACACAGAGTAAGGTAGAGCAGAGAATCGAAAGGAAAAGAAAAAAATACAAAGAAAAAAAATCAGAGGAGAACTCAAAAATCAAAAGAAACAAAGCAAGAGTTGAATCGATCTACACTCTGTTATCAAAGCTGCAGAATTTTTGTTTTAAAGGTAACCCTTTTTCCCTCAATAATCGATCTACATTTAGGGTTTTCTTTCAGTCAAATTTGGGATTTTTTTTATCGATGGTTAATCTTCTTTTCTTTCTTTTTGCTTAAATGTTTTAAGGTCGATAATTTTGTAGAAAAAGTTATGCATGTTAGGGTTTGTACTCCATTTGTGGGGATTCTAGTTCACGGTTTATTAGTTTAATTCACGATTTAACTTCTAAAGTATACCTGTTTTCTTATTTTGGTATCTAATATTTTTTTGTCAAAATTTGTTATTAAAGTATACTCAAATTTCCAATTTGGTTTCCCTTATTTTTATTCGTTTGAATGTCTTTGACCATTCCTCTAGCTAATCTGTAGCAGAAAATATCATAATTTCATGTTTATTTGTTACTATTTCTTAGCATATGTTGCAAAAAGTTAATATTGTTAGTGGCTTTTTTAAGTGCAGGACACAAAAGGGAAAATCTAGCTAAATTGAATCTCAAAATAATAATAAAGTTATTATTATGTTTATTCAAACCCAAATTTCTATGTATTCAACTCAACAAGTATTAGAATGCTGCTACAGATTAAACTATTTTTTCATGAATTCTACAGAATATGTAAAATAAAATAGTGATGCAATATGAATGTAAAATAAAATAGTGATGCAATAAAGAATCCTGTTTGTATTATATATATGAGAATTGTTATTAGAATTTAATTGCACGAGCTGAACCTTTTCCGGTTGCCTTCCCCGACATAAACTGCAATATGGCCTTTAGGAACATTTGATTAGCAGTTACGTTCTGAATTATGCTTTGGTTCTGAATTATGGATCTACTTTTGATATTGTTTTCCTATGCTTGCTTTATGTACTTTTGGATAAGAAAGCTGGGTCTTTGGCCGCGTTGTTGTGCTTAGCTTGTTGGGTTGGATAACTCAAATTTATCAATCATATCATAACTTATATATAAACTTACATAATACATAACTTACATAATAACTTACATAACTTATATAGAAACTTATATATAAACTTGCATAACTTACATAATAACTTACATAATATATAGCCTACATAAATTGCATAACTCACATAATACACAACTTACGTAACTTAAATAACTTACATAATATATAACTTACATTAATATTATACATAACTTACATAACTTAATTAATTAATATTATACATAACTTACAACTTACATAACTTAATACATTATACACAACTTGCTAAACTATTATTTTGTCCTTTTATACGGTTTTAATCTGTTATGTTATGCATTTGTCGTTGCCTATATGAAATTGCTGTGTTTAATTGAGAAACTTCTGGCGGCATACTTGTATTTATTCTCCTGGTAGTATTTGCCTGACTGTGCCTTTAGCTTTGTAAATCTGAACTTCCTTTGACATTGTTTAATTACTTCATGGTTTGGTTTGAATATATATTTTGCAGCAGCAAGTGTAGGTTCACGTAATGCTGTTATGTGGTGACTGATTGAGAATTAGATAATCGATGGAACACTATTAGATGTTAGAATGGTATCTTATTCTTTTCTGGCCTAGTCAAAATATGTTTAATGTTTACTATATTATTATTTTAATATTATATTATATTTAATAATACTTTTATTATTTAATACATTAGCAATAGTTTTTCATTATCAAAATATAACTTTCTTTTGAAATATTAAAAATAAAAATCTATGAACAATAGTTAAATATAGAGTCAAAAAGCTTAAAATTGGCATATAAGATTTAGTTTTTATTTATTTTTACTATTAAAAAATTATTATATTTATGAATTATGAACCTTTTGATTTTACTTACTGTTAAATTCTAAATTACAAGATAATTCATAGTTAACAACTCAAAAGATAAGTAATGCGCATCCAATATTATTATAGCATTTTTATTTTTTGATATTATATATTCTAGCTTATCCAAAATATAAAAATAATGTTTACTATAATATATTTATTTATTTATCTTATTATTTTTTTAAGACCTATACTCGTGTTTTCATTTTGTCATGGCAACTTGTTTTTCATGTTCATGCAAGCAGTACCATAATGCTCTTTGTACTTCTCTGGTTTAATAAGCTAGTACAAGAAATTTATTGAATGGAGAGCCTTAGCTAATTTAGGCTTTTTAATTTCAGAAACTTTTTACATGCCAAACATACACGGATAAAGAAGGTATCAGGCAGCAGCAGTTGTTGGCATTTATCTCAAGACATCACAAGCACTACATTTTACCGAGTAAGAGTAGTTGATAGAGGCCTTCTTTTTTTCCTGGAAACTAATTAGTTGGTTGAAGTTTTGTATGTTTTCTCATTTCCATTTCCTTTTTGTCCTGTTTCTTTGCCTCTCTTCTATTGCAATTTTTTCTAAGCCAGATTTTGTTAGCAAGAAGGTACATTTTAGTCCCCAGTTACAGACAGATCCTAGGCAAAAATATCTCCATGCTAAATCTTGTCTTCAGCCTTCAGGTATAGTGTTTCTTAGCGAGTAGGAACTCTTCTATGTTAGTTGTTTTCTGCATTGTTGTGATATAATTTCTTAAAGGAAGAAGGTAAACATCATGGTACTGATTAAATGTTTTTCAAGTATAGATACTCCTGCATCAAATACTCTTTCTTGGCACTTATCCTCAGAAACCAAATCTACTTTGAAAGGGACTTCACAAACTTTAGCAAGGTTGGTTTGGCTTAAAAATTCTATGTTGAATGGATATTTTCCTTTGAGTGTAACTCTTCTAATGTTCAGCTGAGAGAAAGAAGTTATTAACATTGCTTTTACAAATCACTTCTGGACTGTTGTGTGATCACATGTTTTGATGATTGATGTTAATATATATATATGGTTTTGCTCTATGAAAATCCTTTTGATTTCACATGTTGCCATGCTAAACTAGTAGCACTCTTATCTTAATTTTGCAGTCACTACTCAGAGGTAGGTTCTTGCATGAAAGACCTGTTGAAGAGGAGAGACCACCTTCAGTAGCAGTGAGTGAATTAAATCAATTAAGTCACTACTCAGAAGTAAAATATCCATTAGCTTGTTACTTTATCAGAATGTGTTATATTTCCTCAACAATGTCTAATTTCAGTTTATAGAAGCAATAAACTCATGTAGTAAACAGTGGATGTAGTAAACCCATTTCAGTCTATAAATTTTCAAGTTTATTGTGCATTTTTTTTTTTTTGCAATCAATTAGTTGCACTATTTGAACTAGTAATTTTGCTATTTAAATATTAACATGATTTTTCAATATTTGACTAAAAAAATTAATTTATTATATGATTAAATATTATCTTTTTGACTAAAAGTATATATTTAATACTAATTAATTTTTTATGTTAATAATGTTTTGTTTTAATATTTAATATTTTTAATTTTTTTAAAAGTTAGTGGCGTTATTCTATAAACGCCGCCAAAGAACGGTACTTTTAGCGGCGTTTGTAATCAAAGCGTCGCTAAAGGTCTTGAGCTATAGCGGTGTTTGTGAAAAAAGTGCCGCTAAAAGCCATGATCTATAGCAGCGTTTGTGGGAAAAACGTCGCTAAAGGTCTTGAGCTATAGCGGCGTTTGTGGGAAAAGCGACGCTAAAGGTCTTGATCTATAGCGGTGTTTGTGGGAAAAGCGCCGCTAAAGGTCCTGACCTATAGCGGCGTTTATTTCAAAAAAAATGCCGCTAAAGTTAGCGATGCTGTCATTAGTGGCGTTTTTGGCGGCGCTTTATTTTTAGCGGCACTATAAGGCGCCGCTAAAGGCCTAAAAAAGCGCCGCTAAAAGCCTGTTTTGGTGTAGTGAAAGGAGGATTAAATTTAAAAAAAATCAAATCCTAGGGTCGAAATCAAAAAGTGAAAAACAAAGAAATAGATTAAATCGTGACGCGCATGAAAGGAGGGGGACCAAAAAGGTAATTTACCAAATCCCCCCAAACGCGGCGCTGAAATGGACTAGAATGGAACAAAAATAAAATTATGCAGCTAGATAAAAATAAAAGAAAAGAAAGAAAAAAAGGCCAAATTGCAACACCTTGCAAAATCGGAGGGACTGCGCGCACAAATACCCTTTTTAAGAAACACGCGGATCCTCCCCCCAGGGTCGGGTCACCGCGCGGGTCAGGGACAAAACGGCGTCGTTTTGGCACCTGAACCCTAGTTTCAAAATAGCGCAGTTTTATGGGGCTATTTAAGCCCAAAAATTTTTAAAATTCTCATTTCAGCCGTCTTCCCTAAAAAAATAAAAAAACCTCCCATTTTCTCTCAAACATCCGGCCTTTAGGTCACCATAGCGCCACCGTGGACGGTGGCCAGCGTTGCACAAGAGGGCGTTTCAGCCCCTCGGTTTAAGACCCGATCGAAGGCTAGATTTGTTTGGCCCAAAGGCCGAGAGAAAGGACTCCCAAACTCAACCTTTAGGGCCAATTTCGGTGATGAGCAAACTCCCGACGGCGCAATCGAACGGCGTTTCAGGTAAAATCTTCCCTACCTCCTTTTCTAGTTGTTTTTGTTTATAAAAATAAGGAAGAAAAAACAGAAAAACAAAAAAATAAAAACGAAAATAGATCTTAAACTGAAAAAAACAAAAAATCACCTTAAATGCTCTTTGCTTTTTTATTTTCTGGGAATATTCGTAAAAAAAAAAACAGAAACTGCCACCCCTTTTGATGAATACATTCGGCTTTTTATAACCTAAATTACATGTTATTTTTGCTATTTTCTTGCGTCTCTGTTGTTTCCGTGTCTTGCAGGTGACGGCGCAAGTGGGGGACGGCGACGTGACTGTGGCGGTGGAAGATGCGCGGCAGTGGCGGCTGGCATGTCAAGGGTCAGAAGACCCTAGGTGTGGCGCACCTAGAGTCAGGGTGGTTGCTTTGTTTTTTTTGAAAATGGGCTAGGGTATTTTAGGTATTGGGTTGTATTTGGGTTTTGGGTATTGGCTATTGGGTTGGACTTGGGTTAGTAATTGTTTAGGTTTGTTGTTTGGGTTGTGGTGTATTGGGTTTTGGGGGCCCTGGGTAAATTTAGGCTTGTACAACATCCATTCACTACATTGCATCTATTCATAATAATCATAATTTTTATACTTTATGATTTAGTCCTTTAGATGCCAACATTATCAAATAACAATTAACCTAAGCTAATATTATAATATAATTCAAACATAATACAAATAACATAATAAGTTCTGTATGAACTTGGCTAGGTAAAAGAACAAACAAAACATCGAAGACTAACCTGCGATTTTGTCTTTTCCTCGATTGTTCTCTGATTGGTTCAATTCCTGATCTATATGATAATTCATTTCAATTTATCAATTCCAATTACCTTATAACATCCCGTTATATTCATATGAAATTTCAATTTCACTTTTCGAATGTTTCCTAAATTTTTGCATTTTATTCAATTTAGTTCTTAAAATCAGAATACCATAACTTTCAAATTTAAGCCGCAATTTCGAAACCGATCTCAATTTCATCCTTCTACAGCTTTGTATTACCAATATTTAAATAAATTCAACATAAATTTTGAAATTTATACACTTTAGTCTTTATGTTCAAAAATTAGCTATTTACAAACTAGTCCTTTTTTATTTCAAAACTTAAAATCTAACAAAATAACACCAATTTAATCAAGAATACAATAATAGCAACTTTTGAAAACTTTAACAGTTTTACAAATTGGTACACTAGCTAGCTAAACCAAGCTCTCGGGACCTCAAAAACATGAAAATTACAATGAACGGACTTAAATCACCTATTTAATTTTTGGCCGAAAGTTAAAATGCTCCAAAACCTAATTCCTTATTTTTGTTTCATGAAGATGAGAAATATGACAAATGTTTTTTTCTTCTTATTTTATTATTTATACTAAGATTAATATATAATTTATTATAATTAACTTAATTAACTAACACTAATCACACTTAACTAATTTTGGTGGATAATAGTTGTCCACCACCACCGTTTGACATAATAAGAAAGGTCAAATTCCTCAATTGGCCCTTCAATTAATTAGAAATTCATAGCGATTAACTTTTACCAGTTTTACAATTTAGTCTTTGTACCATAGGTTAATTATTTGATTAACAAAATTAATAGACCAAACTTTAACTAAACTTTATACAAACATTGTAAATATTAAATAATAATATTTACAGAATCAATAATTGAAATTGGTGTTCTGAAACCACCATTTTCAACACCATTAAAAACGGGCTGTTATAATGATGGAGTCCATCAGTTGCGAATCCAACCACATGAAAGCGTCATCACATAAAGAGAAAGGGAATAATCGAAGACGTATAACATCATCGGATACCCCATTATACTTCAAATTATCACAAAGGGTTAGAAAATGCTTAAGATGTTGTTGGGGTCCTCGTTCATAGAGCCTCAGAATTGGAGGTTGCGTTGTATCATTTGAATCATAACCAACATGATCTCGAAATTGTTGGCATTGATTGCGGGTGGGTTGATACTACCTCGCACCACATCGACATTTTGTATGGAGTACTTTCTTAGTGTACAGTTCGTCATTCGTCTCAATTGGATAGGAGGTTCGAGTTCCTCTACGTTTGGAAGGCCTAAGGGTGGATCACCAAATCGAGGATCATCGATTGGGGGATCAACAATAAATGGTTCTATCGGTGGGTGTTCCTTCCTCGTATTACATTGGTTACTATCCTTTCCAGCTTGGGCTCAAATGAGATTAACTCGTTACTCTGAGTTATACACTATGAGTTGCAACCACAAGAAACACTAATAAATACAAGAATAAATCAAAAAAACACATAAACAAATACAAACAAGTAAACCATCGTATATATAAACTTAGTTTTCACCAATTATCTTCCTAGAAAAGCATGCAACAATCATAAAAATCAACTTATCACACACACATTTCCCCGACAACTGCATCAACAAATTGACCATGGCACACGTATGAACACCGAGCAGAGAATCAATACAAAATTATGAACACATTCATCATCTCAACAACCCATCACACATACATCTCCCCGGCAATCGTGTCAACAACTTGATTATGGCACGACGTATGAAAACCAGCAGAGAATCAACATAAAATTATCAAAAATTAAAGCGACTTGACTGTAAGTTTGACTAGCCAATTGTAATATTTTATGTTACAACAAAACACAGAGTATTTCAAGGATTGATCCCAAATGAGATCGGGCGATAAAGGATCTAGATTACTCAAAATCCTAATTGGTTCAATTTTACCTTTCGGTCACCATTTTACCCAATTAGACTATTTAGCCTATTTCCCTCTCAACCTCACTAAACTAAATCGAAAAAATCAAATTGGTTTACAATAGGCTCCCCTCTCGGTCTCACCTATATAAATTTTCACCTAGAGGCATCAATTATAGGTTTTGAATTATATTCAATTTATTCCATTTTTTGTGATATAGTCCTTGACCCAAAAACTAACCATGCAACATTTCAATTTCTAATGCCCCTAGCCTATTCCGATCGTCGAACCCAAGCTATGAGATTCCGCCATTGTTACTGGAGCAAACCACTTACAATTTATAGCAATTAATTCATATAAACACCAATTCATGTCATGATTCCATGTATAATATGAAATACAATAAAAAAACGAGTCTCAAATGAGCTTACAGAAGCTCTTATATTGACCTAAGCACAAATAAAGACCAATTTGAAAAAAATTCAACGTTTGGACATAGCCTACTTCAATTACCGATACTCTAACAGCCCGTTTTTAGTGAAATCGAAACAATAGTTTTGGGAACACAAATATAATGTTTTAATAACTATTTTATTATTATTATCATGTCTACACCATGTTATTATTACTGTATAAAAAATTCGTTAAGAAATTTTACTGTTTGCATGCTTAATTTGATAAAAAGGACTAAATCGCATAAAGTTCAAAAGTAGTGTTCTAGTAGCTAAAGGTGTTAAATAGCTATAGAACCTTAAATTATGAGTCCTTATGTATTAATTAAACCATTGGTGACTTTAGTGGATGTACATGGCTTGGTAAAAATGAAATTTTAAATGTTTTTAAAGGTTAAAATTAAATAAAACAAATATTTTCTTCATGCATTCATCTTCTCCACCGATTCTTCAAGGAAAGAACACCATTTTTAGGGATTTTTATATTTTTGTATAACAAGTGCAAGCATGTAAGTGATTTTCGTCCCGTTTTTTAATAATTTTTATGTTTTCGAGATCATTGTAGCTTAATTTAGCTATCCTGGGGACTAATTTGTAAAATTGTTAAAAGATTAGAGTTTTTACATGAATGAATATAGGTTTCCTTTGATGTTTGATGGAAGAAAATGAATAGTCATTGTTAGATAAATAACTTTTGTTAAGTGATTTTTGATGAAATTGTCAATTAGAGATTAAATTGAAAAATAAAAATTATGCATGGTGAAATTGTGAAATAAATGAAATGTAGGGCTTAATAAGGACCTATATGAAATTTGACTATGGAGGGTTAAGGGTGAATTGCATGAATTTTCATTTTATGAGCTAGGGACTAAATTGTAATTAAATAAAAATTATAGGGGCAAAAATGTAATTTTTCTAAAATATGAGTTTGTATTGAACTGAATAGAATAATTATTGAATTGACCTGAATTTATTCAATTAGATAAAGACAAACCTCATACAACTTTAGCTCGGGGCAAAGATAAAGTTTCAGAATAATCGCCTTCGTATCTACGTTTAATCATCGAGGTAAGTTCGTGTAATTAAATTGTACTTATTATAATTTAATTGAATTGTATGTGTATTATGAACTGCTCTATATATAATTTTGTCGCATACCCAATGATGTTACGTCGATTACAAGCCCTGTTTGAACCTTAGGAATTCGTAGGATACAAATGACATGTCATTAAGGTTTACATGATTCAGGTGCTGGTCTTGATGGTCCTACTGATGGCTGAGGTCTGATATGTGTTGCAGATGCTCCACAGCTCGTATGAGCAGCATCGTGTAGCTACGTTCTGACCCATAGCTCATGTGAGCAGACCCATTTTTGTAACTCGTGCGAGTATACATGTACAGGAATTGACGGATTACAATTATTTGAGTTAGCACACTATGTGTGAGCTATTCCAAGTATCCAATGGTATTCTAATGCTTCAACGGGCATTACTCGGAAAGGAAATGGTAAGAGAATGACATGAACTAAAACAAGTGCATATATGAACTTCTTTGATATGGGATACATGGAAAAATGTAAGTTGAGATGAATGATATATTCATATGTCACATGAATAAATGTTGTGATCATCCATTATAAATTGCCTAAGCCTTATGCTTATATTACTAACATGTTTGGTCTGAATGCTTAGGCTTTGTCCAAGCTTTGGTTAGATTATGCCATGTTAAATTTACTTATTTTGTGATGAAATGGTAAGTTGATTTTTACATTATATGAACTTACTAAGCATTTATGCTTACTCTGTATTACTTTTCATGTTTTATAGTAAATCAGAAAGCTTGCTCGGGTTGGAAGCTTAACGTAGTTATATCACACTATCCATCGGCTAAATTGGTAGATTTTGGTGTTTCTATGTTTTGGTTATAATGGCATGTATAGGTGTTTTGGTTGATGTTGTAGCCATTATATTTTGGCTTGTAGAATTTGGTATTTTGAATGATGAAATGGTGTTAAGTTGTCATGTATATATCTGGCCTAGTAATGGTTGTTATTTTCGTGTTTATGGTAACTAAATGATAGAAGTTAAAATGGTAGTTAAAAATGTATGTTATAAATGATCTTTTGATATGTTTGAATGTACTGATTTGGTATATTGGTTATAGAAGACATATATGACTAATGGTGCTAGATGTTAAATGGCATATTTGGTACTTTTGGTGGGAACTTGGAAGGAAAACAAAGTGGTAAGTTTTGGCATAAACTTAGTTATAAGTTAGTTGAACTTTTGGTCAAATTATGCATATGGTTATATATGTTTAAGTGTTGTGATTGAGGTGCCTTTTGGGCATATTGGTTGTATGCTTATGTACCTTATTTGGATTGCTTAGTTATGCATGTTTTAAGTGCAATTTGAAGGCTTGTTTATATGTGGAAAATTGATTGTAGGTATGTGCATTAATGGGAGAGAAAAATGGCTTGGAAATGGCATATTTTTCATCCACACGAGCGTGTGTCTCAGTCATGTGTCACACAATAGTGTGTGTCTCAGTCGTGTGTGACAAATGGTCGTGTGTCCCCTGTAGCTTATAAAGGTTTTCAAGTCAGGCAGTTACATTGCCTAGCACACGACCTGGCACACGGGCATGTGAGGCTATTCCGAAGGGTACACGACCTAGCACACTAGCATGTGGTTTCGCCGTGTGACCCAAGTCAGAGAGTTACACAGGTACGGACACAGGTTGGGACACGAGCACGAACACAGGCTGGGACACGGCCATGTGTCCCTACTTCGAATGTCCACACTGTTTGAGACACAGGTGTGTCTCTCAGCCTGGCCACCAGGCAATTTGAAAATTTTCACTTTTTTTCGAAAAATTCTATATGTTTTCGATTGAGTCCTGACTGGTTTCTAATGTGTTTTTAGGGCCTCGAGGGCTCATATAAAGGACAATACGTATGTTATTGATTGAATTTTCTATGATTGATGATGTGATATTAAATGTTTAAAACTTTTGATAGTTTTGAACCGTAAACTCCAGTAATACTCCGTAACCCTATTCTAGCGATGGATACGGGTTAGTGGTGTTACATTTATTGGTATCAAAGATACAGTTTAGTCGATTCTCAAACTGCATGTAGCATGTGTGAGTTAAGATATACATACCATTATATAACTTGTTATAGTGTGATAACTCCTGACCCATTTTGAAACATGTTTTCTTATCACAATGACATCCAACCAAGCTGACTCCAATGAAGTTGAGAGTAACGCTAAAGCCTCTGTACACGAAGTAGCGTCGAGCGGTACAACGCCCATATCTAAGGGTTGGGGAGGAGAGGAAGCCTTCTTCAAGATGATGAGTGAATAGTTTACTAAGTTTGTACGTACGAACCCGGCTGCTTAACAACCTCCACCCCCTCTTTTCCCCAATTGGTCCCTATTATTCCTCAAGGTTTGGAACCTTCACAAGTTAACAAGTCACCTGTTGATAAGATTCATAAGTACGGGGTTGAAAATGATCCTGTGAGATCAGAATTATGGTTAGAAAACATAATCAGGGTTTTCAACGAACTATCTTGTTCACCGGTCGAATGTGTTAAGTGTGTAGTATCTTTGTTGAAAGACTCAGCTTATCAATGGTGGAACACGTTGATTTCAGTCATGCTAAGAGAGCGTATAAGCTGGGAATTCTTCCAAACCGAGTTCAAAAAGAAATACATAAGTTAAAGATTTCTTGATCAGAAAGACAAGGAATTTCTTGAGCTCAAACAAGGCCGTATGTCTGTATTAGAATATGAATGAGAGTTTGTCAGACTGAGTAAATATGCCCAGGAATGCATTCCAACCGAGACTGCCATGTGTAAAAGATTCGAGGAAGGGTTAAATAAAGATATAAAGCTTCTAGTTAGGATTCTTGAGTTGAAAGAATTTGTTCTCTTAGTTGATCGGGCACATAAAGCCAAGGAGCTTAGGAAAGAGAAAAGAAAAGTCGATTTTGAAGCTAGAGACTGGAGAAAGAAATCGACTGAAAAGTCATATCAGTCATCGTCAAAGAGACCAAAAGAAAATCACAACCGTTCCACAACTTTGGTGGGGTATTCCATGTCTATAGCGAGTATGGATAGTGTCAGAGATAACAGGCCCGAATGCAAGCACTGTAAAAGACCATATTTCATCGAATGTAGATTGAAGAATGGAGCATGTTTCAGGTGTGCTTCCTTCAAACATTATCTTAGAGATTGCCTAGAGAAGTCTGAGAAAGAAATAGTTTAGACTGTGAGGCTGAGCAACACTGCTGCGAGAGGTAGACCACCCTGTAATCCTGGAAATGTGAGTAGTAGCCATGGTGGAACAAAAAACTTTGTTGTAAGATCCGAAGCACGAGGGCTTATGCTATTCGAGCATGAGAGGAAGCTTCTACGACAAATGTTATTACTGGTACTTTCTCTATCTTTGATATCGATGTTACTGCTTTGATTGATCTGGGATCAACCCATTCCTAAATATGCATGATTTAGTATTAAGTAAGAATTTTCCTGTTGAGTCCATTGAATTCGTGGTTAAAGTGTTGAACCCCCTAGGTAAGTATGTGTTAGTTGATAAGGTTTACCAGAACTGTCCTTTGATGACTCGGGGTTTATAGTTTTCTGGTTGATTTGATGATATTGGCATTTGATGAGTTTGATGTGATTTTGGGTATGGATTGGCTGACTCTGCACGATACTGTTGTGAATTGTAGATGAAAGCTTATTGTATTGAAATGTCAGATTACTGAGACACTTTGGATTGAATCAGACTGTTTGAGTGGGTTGCCTATTATTATTTCGACTATGTCAGCGTAAAGATATCCGAGAAAAGGTTGTGACACTTACCTTGCATATGTACTAGATTCTAAAGTGTCTGAATTGAAACTTGAATCAGTGCTAGTGGTATGTGAGTATCCTGATATGTTTCCAAAGGAATTACCCGAATTACTGCCGATCAGAGAGGTTGATTTTGCTATTGAATTAGTACCAGGAACATCACTATTATCGATAGCAGCTTACAAAATGGCTCCTACTGGGTTGAAAGAGTTGAAAGCATAGTTGCAAGAATTGATAGATAGGGGTTTTGCTCGACCCAGTTTTTCACCTTTGGGTGCACCTGTTCTAATCGTTAAGAAAAAGGACAAATCAATGAGATTGTGTATTGACTACCGCTAGCTCAAAAATGTTATGATCAAGAATAAATATCCATTGCCGTGAATTGACAATTTGTTTGATCAGTTGAAAGGTGCAATAGTATTTTCGAAGATTGATCTTCGCTCTAGCTACTACCAATTGCGACTGAAAGATTCTGATGTGCCGAAAACTGCATTCAGGACCAGGTACGGACATTATGAATTTCTTGTGATGTTGTTTGGTTTAACTAATGCACCTGTAATATTTATGGATTTGGTAAACAGAATATTTAGACCGTATTAGACAGATTCGTTGTGGTATTAATTGACGATATTCTGATTTATTCACGAGATGAGTCTGAGCATGTCAAGCAATCGAGAATTGTACTGCAAACTCTGCGTGATAAGCAATTGTTTTCCAAATTTAGCAAATGTGAATTTTGGCTCTGATAAGTCAAATTTCTAGGACATATTGTATCGGTCGAAGGCATCAAATTTTATTCGAGTAAAATTTTAGCAATTGTTAATTGGAAACCTCCGAGAAACGTATCCGAAGTAAGAAGTTTTCTAGGATTAGCTGATTTTTACAAAAGATTCATCAAGGGATTCTTGATGATAGCTACACTGATGACGAGACTATTACAGAAAGATGTGAAATTTGAATGGTCCGAGAAGTGTCAGCAAAGTTTCAATCAGTTGAAAGCACTATTGACTGATGCACCAGTACTAGTTCAACCTGAACCAGGTAAAGAATTTGTGATTTTCAGATAGTTAAAGTCGCACGAAAAGAATTATCCGACACATGATTTAAAATTGCCAGCTATTGTGTTTGCGCTGAAGATTTGGCAACGGCATTTTGTATGGCGAAAAGTGTCATATATTTTCCGATCATAAGAGTTTGAAGTATCTAATGTCGCAGGAAGATTTGAATTTGAGACAGCGCAGATGGCTCGAGTTATTGAAAGACTTTGATTTGATTATTTATTATCATCCGGGTAAAGCGAATGTGATTGTTGATGCTTTGAGTAGAAATTTTTTATTTGTTTTGCAAGCGATGAATAAGCGACTGACGTTATTTGATGATGGTTCAATTTAGCAAAGTGGAAAGCTAAACAGATGTTTTTACAATAGATTTGTAAGGCTCAGAAGTGTGATGATGTATTACTAGCTAAACAGAAATAGAGTGAGTCAACTTTTGATTCATAATTTTAGGTTAGATCTGGTGATTGCTTATTTTTTAGAGGCGAGAAATGTGTATCGAATAATCCAGAGCTCATTTGGAAGATTTAACAAGGAGCTCATAGTGGTAGCTTGTTCGTTCATTCAAGAAGTAATAAGATATACAGTGATTTCAAACAGATGTACTGGTGGCCAGGAATGAAACAAGAGATTCCTGACTTCATATCAAAATGTTTAGTATATCAGCAAGTTAAAGCTGAAAATCAAGTACCTTCTCGTTTATTGTAGCAAGTAATGATACCAGAATGGAAATGGGAGCAAGTTATAATAGACTTCGTATCGGGTCTACCCCTATCTTTGAGAAAGAAAGATGCAATTTGGGTTGTCGTTGATTGTTTGACGAAGTCTGCACATTTTATTTTAGTACATATAGATTATTCCCTTGAGAGATTAGCTGAGTTATACATCTCTGAAATTGTCATATTGTACGGGGTGACAGTTTCTATAATTTTGGATAGAGATCCGTGGTTTACATCACGATTCTGGGGAAATTTACAAGAAGCTTTAGGTACGGGATTACATTTTAGCACTACATTTCATCCTCAGACTGATGGTCAGTCTGAGCGTGTAATTCAGATACTCGAGGATATGCTTCGTTGTTGTGTGTTAGAGTTCGAAGGCAATTGCGAGAAATATTTACCGTTGGTTGAGTTTGCGTACAATAATAGTTATCAGTCGAGCATAAAGATGGCAACATATGAGGCTTTGTATGTTCGTAAATGTCGAACTCCGTTATGTTGGACTGAGCTTAGTGAAAATAAGCTTCACGGGGTTGATTTGATTCGAAAGACTAAAGAAAAAGTTAAAGTAATTCAAGATAGTTTAAAAGCTGCTTCAGATCGTCAAAAATCGTATGCGCATTTGAAGTGTAAAGACATTGAATTTCGAGTCAGCGATAGAGTATTCCTGAAAGTATCGCCCTAGAAGAGAGTTCTTTGTTTCTGTTACAAATAAAGGCTAACTCCTCGATTTATCGGGCCATATGAGATTATTAAAATAATCAGATCAGTAGCATATCGATTAGCTTTGCTGTCAAAGTTAGAAAAGATTCATAATGTGTTTCATGTATCTATGTTACGATAGTACCGATCTGACCCTTCACATGTTATCTCACCAGTGGATGTCAAGATTCAGCTTGATATATCGTACAGCGAGGAACCAATCAGAATTTTGGCTCAAGAGGTTACAGAATTGAGAATAAGAGCATAGCTTTAGTAAAGGTTCTTTGGCAACGTCATGGGATAGAGGAAGAAACCTGGGAACCTGAGGAAGCTATAAGAAAACAATATCTGAACCTCTTTTCTAGTAAGAATTTTGGGGACGAAAATTCTTTTAGGGGGAGAGTTGTAATTGCCCGTTTCAAGTGGAATCGGAACAGTGGTTTTAGGACAACAAATCCAATGTGAAAATATTTATTTTATTATTATTATCATGTCTACATCATGTTAGTATTACCGTATAAAAATTTCGTTAAGAAATTTTACTGTTTGCTTGCTTAATTTGATAAAAAAGACTAAATCGCATAAATTGCAAGAGTATTGTTCTAGTAGCTAAAGGAATTAAATAGCTATAGGACCTTAAAGTATGAGTCCTTATTTGGTAATAAAACTATTGGTGAAGTTAGTGGATGTACATGGCTTGGTAAAAATGAAATTTTGAATGTTTTTAAAGGGTATTCTGGTAATTAGGTAAATAAAGGTTAAAATTAAAGAAAACAAATATTTTCTTCATGCATTCATCTTTTCCACCGATTCTTCAAGGAAAACCACCATTTTTAGGGCTTTTTATATTTTGGTATAACAAGTGCAAGCATGTAAGTGATTTTCATCCCGTTTTTATTGATTTCTATGGTTTTTGGGATCGTTTTAGCTTAATCTAGCTAGCTCGGGGACTAATTTGTAAAATTGTTAATAGATTAGAGTTTTTCCATGAATGAATATAGGTTGCCTTTGATGTTTGATGGAAGAAAATGGATAGTTGTTGTTAGATAAACAACTTTTGTTAAGTGATTTTTGATGAAATTGTCAATTAGGGATTAAATTAAAAAATAGAAATTAGACATTGTGAAATTGTGAAATAAATGAAATGTAGGGCTTGCTAAGGACCTATATGAAATTTGGCTATGGTAGGTTAAGGGTGAATTGCATGAATTTTCATTTTATGAGCTAGGGACTAAACTGTAATGAAATTAAAATTATAGGGGCAAAATGTAATTTTACTAAAATATGAGTTTGTATTGAACTGAATAGAATTATTATTGAATTGACCTGAATTTATTCGTTTAGACCAAGACAGACCTCGTACGGCTTTAGATCGAGGCAAAGATAAAGTTTCAAAATAATCGCCTCCATATCTATGTTTAATCGTCAAGGTAAATTCATCTAATTACATTGTATTTATGAGGATTTAATTGAATTATATATGTATTATGAACTGCTATATATAAAATTTTGTTGCACAAAAAAAGTTGTTACGTCGATTACTGAGCCTCGTTTGAACCTTAGGAATTCGTAGGATACAAATGACATGTCATTAGCATTTACATGATTCGGGTGCCAGTCTTGAACGTCCTACAAATGGCTGAGGTCCGACATGTGTTGCAGATACTCCATAGTTGTGTAACCAGCATCGTGTAGCTACATTCCGACCCACAACTCGTGTGAGCAGCCCATTTTCACATCTCGTGTAAGTATACTTATTCATAGCTCGTATGAGCATACATGTACAGGATTTCATGGATTACAGTTATATGAGTTAGCACACTATATGTGAGCTATCCCAAGTATCCAATGGTATTCTAATGGTTCAACGGGCATTATTTGGAATGGAAATGGTAAGAGAATGACATGAACTAAAGCAAGTGCATATATGAACTTCTTTGATATGGGATACATGGAAAAATGTAAGTTAAGATGAATGATATATTCATATGTCACATGAATAAATGTTGTGATCATCCATAATAAATTGCCTAAGCCTTATTCTTATATTACTAACATGTTTAGTGTGAATGCTTAGGCTTTGGCCAAGCTTTGGTTAGATTATGCCATGTTAAGTTTACTTATTTTGTGATAAAATGATAAGTTGAGTTTTACATTATACGAACTTACTAAGCATTGTTTTAAGTGCAATTTGAAGGCTTATTTATATGTGGAAAATTGATTGTAGGTATGTGCATGAATGGGTGAGAAAAATGGCTTGGAATGACCTATTTTTCATCCACACGGCCAGAGACATGGGTGTGTGTCTCAGCCGTGTGTCACACACAGGCGTGTATCTCAGCCGTGTGTGACACACAGCTAGGCGACACAGCCGTGTGTCCCCTATAGATTACAAAGTTTTTCAAGTTAGGCAGTTACACGGCCTAGCAGACAACCTAGCACACGGGCGTGTCGCTTGGCCGTGTGAGCAAAGTTAGAGAGTTACATGGGCATGAACACGGGCTGGGACACAGTTGTGTGTCCCTACTTCGAATGTCCACACGGTCAAAGACACGGGCATGTCTCTTAGCTGTGTGACTCCTGCAATTTGAAAATTTTCAAATTTTTCCAGAAAATTCTATATGTTTTCGATTGAGTCCCGACTTGTTTCTACTGTGTTTTTAGGACCTCGAGGCTCGTTTAGGGGACAATATGTATGTTATTGATTGACTTTTCTATCATTGATGATGTGATATTAAATGTTTAAAAATTTTGATATTTTTGAAACATAAACTAAGGTAATACTCTGTAACCCTATTCTAATGACAGATACGAGTTAGGGGTGTTACAGATACCATTTTCAGCTTCAGTGTTTTAAAATTAAGATGAAAATTCACAAGTACCAACACCTCTATTACAAAGTATTGATACTTATCCCAGTATCAATACTATTTTTAGGCTTTATGTTTGAAAAAATCAGGAAAATCTATAAAGTACTAATACCTTTATCTAAGGTATCGATACCTTTTGCTAGAATGCCAAAAATTACACATTTTGGTCCTTTATACATGGTCAATTAAACTCAAACTCAAATGGTGCTTGTAAGCATATTTTGACTTGCATATAATCCACTAGAACATATCAATATACTAAATTTCATCCATTCCAATATGTCTCAAATGGTATCCAAAACACAACACTTCTAATTGCACAATTCATACCAAATGTACCATACAATTTTTCATTTCATACCATCATGTTATCATGCCTAATCATACCCACAATTACCATTATGTATCATTCAAAACATACTAATTTAATGCCAAAACTCACAATTAAACATCTTCCAAACATCTAAACCAATATGCCACATTTGGCATCAATTTTTCAACAACCTACTTATATCATTTCATACCATTCAACCATTCATTTCATCCATTTATTTCATTTTCAACTATGCAATGATAGATGCCAACCACATACAACAGGACATAGCACCAAATTTATGAACATACATAATTTGCCATTATAACCAAAGTTCATTTGCAACAAATGCTTGAAATAAAGCTTCACATTTTAAGATAACATGACCATTCCTAAGTACATGCCACATATAACTGAGTTCAAATGCTCAAAAGTATACTGAATCAGGAGATGGATAATGCAAGCTCCACGGTGATTCCATCGATGCATTCCGCAAATTGAAAATCTACAGAGAAAGAAAAACAACTAGGTAAGTGATCTGTCACAATTCATTGTAGTAGATTAAACAATTTTCCATACTTAAGGAGCTCGTATAAAAGAAATTTGGTTATGTTTTTACTTGGGTTTCAATTTTAGTTCATAAATAATAAGAAGTGTAATTTGAGACATTTATATGACCTTAGAGGCCAAAATAGGCCTAAAGGAAGGCTAACATATTCGGTGAGTGTGCAGGACATCATTCGAAGGCATAAGAACACGAATCAACATAGTGAGCAAACTGCCTTTAATATCGGAACATAGCAGAGGGTCTCACGACACAGCCCTATCATCAAGCCTCAGCCTGTAAACTGCAATCAATGTCACCACACAGGCCAGAAGTTGTCGTGACACTGCCTTAACGAGAGGAATTAATGAGCCAAATGTGTTTTGGTCCTCACAACAAACTTTAATGCAAAAACGTCAGCCAAATTAGGTTAATGGTTGACGGCCAACCCTAAGCCTATAAATAGATAGCTCTAAACACTTCATAAATAGTTTTTATTCAAGTTTTAAGAGATGACTTTAATTTCGGTTTGTTTTTTAGTTTCTTTCTAATTTATTTTTTACTTACATTATATTCATTTGGAATTCTATTCTAGCTTTTATTTTCATTCGTCGTAGAACTTGACTTGTGGATTCATCAACTCTTCATGGATTGTTGTCTTCACAATTAGCAATATATATCAGGATTTTTCTTAAACTCTATTCTTGATCTAGTATTTATGTTTATCATTTCAATCAATTTTATGATGTTTATTAGATCCATGGGAAACTAATCCCTTTATGGGGGATTAGCGAGTGGACGTGGGAGTGACTAACTTCTATGTTTGACAACCGTAGGAAGTCATCTAGGTGGGAATGAACCCAAAATTTTTAATTCTTATCTATGAACACCTTGTACCAATCCGATCTGGACTATGAGGTCGAGAGATAAGTAGTTCTTACCGACTCATTAGTTTAGTCGAAGATCGAGATACCATGCTAGATTAATAGCTAGTTGATTTAATAGAACCCGAAATAGGAGTTAGTTATGATCATCAAAGCGGGTTTGTAGCAACCCTAACCTGTCTCCGGCACTGGATTAAGCTTACAGATTATTATAGCATATTTCAATTCAAATATTAAATTAATTACCAAATATTCAAAACCAAACATCATTCATAGTATATACATGATTACGACATTATATCGAGATTACGGAACCTAAAAATCAATTTGGGAATAATTAGGGACTTATTTGAAACAAAATAAAAAAAATGTAAAAAAAACTTGAAAACAGGGGTCACACAGCTATGTGGCCAGGCTGTATGGCTTAGGGACATGGTCATGTGGCCAAACCATGTACAGTTTGAAAATAGGGTCACACGGTCGTGTCGTTAGTTCGTGTGCCAGACCGTGTGCAATATGAAATAAGATCATAGGATTGTGTACAGAACCGTGTGTCAAACCATGTGTAATTCAACATGTTAGACTCATTCAATCATCACTAAAGTTTCAATTACCATGCACCAAATCCATTCATTTATATCATCCTCTATTAGCAAAAATAACCATTCCAAAACCATAACTAGACAAAACTAAAATGACCATTTTTAAACCTATTCACAAGTAATATAACAAAACCATCTACCACTTTGTTTCACCAATCACTAAAACATGCCTACTATTCAAATGGTTCAAACCATTATTTTACAAACATATTCAACAAGATACTTCAACCATTTACATATCATGCACCACAAATTCAACATAAAACATAAAACATAACATCACATAACAAATTTAATTTAATCACAGATTCAACTAGAACTTAAAATGAGACAACTCCAAAACCATATCTAAATGCCACCAACCCATCAACAAAATCAAAAACTATCAAACTAGGAGCTTGGTAGTGTGAGCCCTGAAGTTGATCCATCTGCCCAGTTTCGCAAAACCTTAACTATAGGAAATAAAAACAAAACGAGTAAGCTGAAAAAGCTTAGTAAGTTCGTAGCTAAATTACAAACCAACATACCTCAAATTAAAACTGAATACAAAAGAACTTAAATTGATTTACCCTGACAACCATTTACAAGATCACAAAGCATGAGTACTGAAACATTTAATTATATAATTGACATCTCACCATAGTTCATACCAAATCAATTCATACATAAAAACATCTTATTTTTTATCACATGAGCACCATATGGTAATAAACTAATATGATCATATTTAATACAACGTTATAATGATTATAATCCAGATTTATCAAATAGTTCAAATCTTAATTACATAAATTCATAGCCCAATGAACTAAAGAAGAAAGAATTGAATACTCAGGTTTCCCAAAACACACCAAAGAGCATCAAAATGCTAACAGAGGCACCAAAGTGCAATCCTATACAAGTGCGCATGCTAACCCTATTGGCATGCCAATTGTATCCTAATTGTTTACTACGTTCAAACGGACATTTTAATTGAACTCATCACATTAACAAATTAGAGGCACTTCCACAATATCCGTACACATACTATATATCCATTACATCCATTCCAATATCATATAACTCATATTTCACAACCATTTCTCAACTTCCAAATAAGTATACTTTTATTTATACCTATTTATAAAAAAATCATAATTAAAATTCCATTACTAAATATTCAATCACATTTCAAATTTAAATAAATACAAAACAACATAATTTATTAACATATATACTTATTCATTAATGCTATGAACTTACCTAGACTATGCTATTGGTTGACTCATAGCGACTAATCTGCAATTTTCCCTTTTCCTCAGTTATCCTCCGTACGATTCAATTCTTGATCTATATGATGATAAATTTAATTTATCAATTTCAAATACATTATCAAACTTATTACTATGCATATGCCCATAAAATTTCATTTCTTACAAATTTTCCATATGCTTTTACACTTTATTCAATTTAGTCTCAAAACCCAAAACTTTCAAATTAGCACAATTTCACCAATTTTCAAGCTAGCTGAATTTTCATACAAACTATTAAATCCCATAATTATTCAGAATTCATAAGAATTTCATGTCAAATTTTATATTTAATCATTTCAATCCTTTAACTAAAACTAACTAAAATCACTTTATAAAATAGTCTTAATCAACAACCAAAACTACAAATTCATCATTTACCACAAAAACACCTAGAATTCATCAATGGTAAACTTTAAAACCTTTAAAAGTTTTACAAATTAGTCCTTATATTAGCTAGATTACGCTACAACAATCTCAAAAACATAAAATTCACTAAAAACGGATTAAGAATTCATACTGTGCAAGAGACACTCAACAGTCGAACCTTCAAAACCCTCCCATGGTGTTTTTCATTGATTCTTTTGGTGCAAAACATGTTAAGAAAAATGATGTTCATTTTATTTTTATTTTACTTAAGTTTTAATTACGTAATTACTATTTTAACCTTTAATGAAACATACATTTTAACTAAAATCTAGCCTTAAACCGTCCCACTATATAAAAATGCTATATTTGTCATAAAAATCCTTCCACTTATGTTAATAATCCATTTAATCATTAAAATTCAATAACGATTAAATTTTACATCTTTTATGATTTAGTCATTTTTCTTTAATTAACAAATCAAACAATTAAATTTGGAACCAAAATTTCACATACCAATATAATAACTCTGTAAATATTTAATAAAAATATTTACGAACTTGGTTGTCAAAAATGAGGTCTCGATATCTCATTTTCCAAAACCATTTGACTTTCGGGACAAAATACTTATCTCTAC
The DNA here is from genome assembly GCF_007990345.1 of Gossypium hirsutum. NCBI lineage: Eukaryota > Viridiplantae > Streptophyta > Magnoliopsida > Malvales > Malvaceae > Gossypium > Gossypium hirsutum. Next base: position 43,719,812 of record NC_053444.1, read on the forward strand.
TATTTGTTCAATAAGTTAAAATTTATCAAATCAAAATTTAATTTATAACTATAGTTGACTCATATAAATTAAATAATAATTATTGTGGACTTACTAGTCAGACTTGTGGTCATGAAACCACTGTTTCTGACACCATTGAAAACGAGATGTTACAACTCTCCCTCTTAGAAATTTTCGTCCTTAAAATTTCTTACCTAAAAAAAGGTTTCGATATTGCGTTTTGATAGATTCTTCTATTTCCCACGTAGTGTCCTCTACTCCATGTTGATGCCATAGTATTTTAACCAACGATACACGTTTATTCCCCAACTCTTTCACTTTCCGGGCTAAAATTCTAACTGGTTCTTCACTATAAGTCAGATCGGGCTATAATTCAATCTCATCCATAGACAATACATGTGATGGATCGGAAAAATGGTGACGAAACATCAAAACATGAAAAACATTATGCATTCTGTCAAGTTTTGGAGGTAATCCTAAACGATAAGCTACCGGTCCGATTCTTTCTAAAATTTCATACAGTACAATGAATCTCGGACTGAGTTTTCCCTTTCTGTCAAAACGCAACACTTTCCTCCAGGGCGAGACTTTCAGAAACACTTTCTCACCAACAAAAAACTCAATATCTTTACGTTTCAAATTAGCATAAGATTTCTGACGATCGAATGCAGCTTTCAAATTATCACAAATAATTTTAACTTGATCCTCAGTTTTCCAAACCAGATTAACCCCAGCTAACTTCCTTTCATATAGTTCCGACCAGTATAATAGACTTCTACATGTACGTCTGTATAAAGCTTCGTGTGGTGTCATTTTTATGCTTGACTCGCAGCTGTTATTATAAGCAAACTCGACTAACGATAAATATTTCTCCCAACTACCTTCAAACTCAATTACGCAACAACGTAACATATCTTCCATAATCAGTATTACTCATTCAAAATGTCCATCTATTTGTGGATGAAAAGCAGTACTGAAATTCAATCTAGAGTCCAAAGCCTCGTATAATTTACCCCAAAATCTAGAGGTAAATCTTGTAACATGATCGAATATTATCGAAAATGGTACGCCGTGCAATCTCACAATTTCTTAAACATTTAATTCAAAAAATTTTTCATGTGAGTAATCAATTTGAACAGGTATAAAATGAGTTGATTTTATCAATCTTTCTACGGTAACCTAGATCAAATCTTTTCTTTTCAAAGTTAATGGCAACCCTGAAAAAAATCCATAATGACACGCTCCCATTTCCCCTCGAGAATTATCACAAGTTATAATAAACCTAGCAGAACCTGTTGTTTGGCTTTCACCTACTAACATATCAAACATCTAGATACAAACTTTAACATTTCATGTTTCATACTAGGCCACCAGTGGCTCCGTTTTAGATCGGTATACATTTTGTTACTTCCAAGATAAATCGAATAAAAACTATTGTGAGCTTCATTTAAGAACTCTCGTTTTAACCCAAAGTTATTTGGTACACATAGTCGATCATGGAAATACAAACAATCATCAACTCTGGTAAAACAATCAATCGTCTGACCACTTTTCACTAGTTCCAATCTCGATAATAAATAGGGATCATTCTTCTGAAGTTCTTAAATTTTTGATAAAAATACCGGCTTCACCTTCAACTCAACCAAAATAGAACCATCACGTTCCAACATCAAACTTGCATTCATAGCCCTTAAAGTAAACAAGGATTTTTGACTCAAAGCATCTGCTACAATATGAGCCTTCCCAGGGTGATAATCAATTACTAAATCATAATATTTTAGTAATTCAAGCCATCTACGTAGTCGCAAGTTCAAATCTTTCTAAGTCATCATATATTTCAAACATTTATGATCAATGAAAACATGACATTTCTCTCTATATAAATAATGTCACCAAATCTTTAAAGAAAAAAGAATTACTACTAACTCTAAATCATGTTTCAGATGTTTCGCTCGTGAGGCTTTAACTTTCTCGAGTCATAAGCAATTACTTTCCTACTTTGCATCAGAACCCAACCCAAACCATAAAGGGACGCATCACTATAAATAGTAAAATCTCTTCCAATTTCAGGTTGGGTTAAAACTACAGCTTCGGTTAAAATAATATTCAATTGATTAAAGTTTTTCTGACATTTATCAGACCAAACGAAGCTAACATCTTTTTTACAATAACTTCGTCATAGGAGATGTTATAATTGAATTTTTTTAACAAACTGTCGATAATACCTAGCTAAGCCTAGAAATCTACATACCTCAGAAACATTCTTTGGAACTTTCCAAACAACAATAGCAGATATTTTGTTCAAATCAACACCGATGCCATCAGCGAGGACTATGTGACCCAAAATCTGACTTTTCGGAGCCAAAATTCACATTTACTGTATTTTGAATAAAGTCCATGCACAGTCTCATCGTTCCATCTTTCTTTTTCACGAACAATATTGGTGCACCCTAGGGTGACACACTCGGTCGGATAAAATTACGATCTAGTAATTCCTGTGACTATGCTTTTAGCTCTTTTAACTCAGCAGGAGCATTTTTGTACTAGGCTATCGAAATCAGAGTTTTTCCAGGTACAAGTTCTATTACAAATTCAACTTCTCTAATCGCTGGTAACCCTGGTAACTCTTCAAGAAAAATAGTAGTAAATTCTTTAATTATCGGTACTTGGTCAATTTTCGATCCTAACACTTGAGAGTCTAGAATGAATACAAGATACACTTCACAACCCTTTCTGATCAATTTCTGAGCTGACAACGTTTGAATTATATTCGTAGCATAACCCCTTCCACAAGCTTCGACACAAACGAGTTCACCATTTTGACATTTCAAAGTAATATTTTTCTGTTGATAGTTTACTATTGCATCATGTTCAATCAGGCAATCCATACCCAAAATGATATCAAAATCGTCAAATGGTAACAACGTCAAATCACCAAGAAAATAGTAACCCAAAATTTTTAGTGGACACATTCTACAAATCTGATTAATTAACATTCCTTAACCCAACAGATTGTGACTCTAACAGTGTAACCAGTTGACTCAATAGGTATACTCTTTTTGTTTACTAATGTTGTACATATATAGGAATGATTTCACCTAGGGTCAATCAATTCATAAATATTAATATAAAAAGGGAAAATGTACCAGCAATAACGTCTGGAGCAGAAGCTTCCTCACGAGCTCTAATGGCATAAGCCCTAGAAGGTGCTCTAGCCTCTAACCACTCGATCATATCAATAGCTTTCCCTTGACCAGTTGTACCACCTCTACCGTTCCCTGGCTTCCTACCATTCTGTGAAGTAGTCTCAAGTTTAGTGTTTTGATTCTCTGAGTCGTTAAATCGTTTTGGACAGTTCTTGAGGAAATGATCAATGCAACCACATCTAAAACAAGTTCCCAACTTGAATTGACATTCACCAGAGTGGCCCTTACCACAATGTTCACAAATAGGTTTCTCCACATTTCTAACACTGCCCACACTAGCAACAGGTGAGTTTACAAATCTAAAAATGGCTTTGTCTAGGTCTATCTCTACCTATGAATCCTGAAGGAGAGGTGAGTCAACTAGCATCATTCTGAAATTTCTTCGACGTGGAAGTTTGAACTAATTTGGATGGCCCTCTTTTGCTAAAATCTCGTGACTTCATATCTGATTGTCTGTTATCTTTACAAATCTCTTCCATTTTCTATGCACGTTCTGATAGCTCCACAAACTATCGTAGTTTTAAAACTCCAACCAACATTCAAATTTCATAATTTAATCCATCATCAAAATGAACGCACATCTTTTCTTCTGATGATACGATGTTTTGAGCATACTTACTCAAACGCATAAATTCTCGTTCATACTCTACTACTGATCGATTTTCTTGGTTCAATTCAAGAAACTCTTTCTTTTTCTTATCTAAGTAAAGACGACTAACATATTTCTTTTTAAACTTTGCCTGAAAGAAATCCCAACTAATCCGATCATTCAAAACCATAGTTGTTAAAGTACACCACCACAAGTATGCTTTATCTTTCAGTAATGAAATCATACATTTCAAGCTATCCTTGGGTGAACACATTAATTCAACAAACACTCTCTGTGTATTCTCAAGCCAGTATTCATTTCTGGAAAGGTCATCGTCAAATTTGCCTCGGAATTATTTAGCTCCACATATAGGAATTTTATCAACAGGAGGTTGATGAAATATTGCAAGTATGGGGTTTTGAGGACACAAAGGTGATGAAGGAGGAACAGTAGGAGTGGAGGTTGTGAAGCAGCATGATTAAATCTCACAAAATCATTGAACCATTGGTTCATCATTCCGTAGAAAACATTTTACATTTCACTATCAAATGATTGTGAAACTGACATACTTTTACTTGCTTCTTGATTGGAAGCTTGAATATTACTTTCAGCTTCATTCGCTACAGCACAATTTGATTCGACCAACATCTTGTATCTATAAGAAAAATAAAATCAAAATAGATCAAAAGCATCACACTCTCACAAGTATATGTGGCATGTATATTTTAGACTCAACACGCACTACAATAGTCTAAGAATCGACTAAATCATAGCTCTGATACCAATAAATGTAACATCTCTAACCCGTCTTCTTCATCAGATTAGAGTTTCAGAGTATCACAGCACATATCGATTCAAATAACAACATAAAACTATTCAAATATTAAATTAATTACCAAACATTCAAAACAAATCATCATTCATAGCATATATACGATTACGACTTTATATCGAGCTTATGAAACCTAAAAATCAATTGAGAATAACCAGAGGCTTATTTGAAACAAAACAAAAAAAATATAGAAAAACTAGAAAATAAGTGTCACACGGCCTTGTGGTATAGCCCAGGCTATGTGACTCAGGGACATGGTCGTGTGGCCAACCCGTGTACAGTTCAAAAATAGGGTCACAAGGCTCTATCATTACATCATGTGTCGACCGTGGGAAATATGAAATAAGATCACATGACTGTTTCAAAAACCGTGTGCCAAACCATGTGTGATTCAAAATAAGGCCACATGGCAATCTCTCCAAGCCTTGTAACAACCCGAGACTGCATTGGACAAACCTACACCAAAATTAAATAGTTCACACAGTCATGTGGTTTGGCTATGTGTGGCACATATCCGTGTGATAGCCCGTGTCCCAGGTCGTGTGCACCTAAAATAGCTTCCAAAATAAGTCAAAACAATACCAATTCCTTTGGTACCAAGCCAAACCAAAATCAACCATTAACATGCCTTCAAAACATATCCAAACAAACTTAAAACATACTAAAACATTCAACTTAAATGCCTAACCAATATGCCCTTATTGGCACCACAACTTAAAAATATATAATAACCTTACTCCATAAAGACATAATTAACATGTTAGACTCATTCAATCATCACTAAAGTTTCAATTACCATGCACCAAATCATTTCTTTTATATCAACCTCTAATAGCCAAAAAAACCATTCCAAAACCATAACTAGACAAAACTAAAATGACCATTTTTAAACCTATTCACAAGTAAAACACCAAAACCATCTATCACTTTGTTTCACCAATCACTAAAACATGCCCACTATTCAAATGGTTCAAACCATTATTTTACCAAACATATTCAACACGATATTTCAACCATTTACATATCAATAACCATAAAATTAAAATGAAACATAAAACATAACATCACATAACAACCTTAACTTAATTACACATTCAACTAGAACTTAGAATTAGACAACTCCAAAATCTTATATACATGCCACCAACAAAACAACTAAATCAAAAACCACCGAAATAGGAGCTTGATAGTGCGAGCCTTGAAGTTGATCCGTCTACCAAGTTCTGCAAAATTTTAACTACAGGAAATAAAAACAAAACGAGTAAGCTTAAGAAACTTAGTAAATTCATAGGTAAATTACAAACCAACTTACCTCAATTAACAATTGAATACAAAAGAACTTAAATTACTTAACCCTAACAACCATTTACAAGATCCTAGAGCACTAGTACTAAATCATTTCATTATATAATTGACATCTCACCATGGTTCATACCAAATCACTTCAGACATAAAAACATCTTATTTTTCACCACGTGAGCACAATATGGTAAAAGAACTAATATGATCATATTTAACACAACATTATAATGATTATAATCCAGATTTATCAAATAGTTGAAATCTTAATTACATAATTTCATAGCCCGATGAACTATAGCAACAAGCCTCGGATATTCAGGTTTCCCAAAACACACCAGAGAGCATCAAAATGCTAATAGAGACATTGAATTGCAATCTTGTACATGTGTGCATCCTAACCCTATTGGCATGCCAATTGTATCCTAATCATTTACTATGTCCAAACAGGCATTTTAACTGAACTCATCACATTAACAAATCAAAGGCACTTCCATAAAATCTGTACACATACTATATATCCATTACATCCATTCCGATATCATATAATTCATATTTCACAACCATTTTTTAACTTCCAAATAAGTACACTTTTACTTTATACCTATTTATAAACAATTCATAATTAAAATTCCATTACCAAATATTCAATCTCATTTAAAATTTAAATACAAAATAACATAATTTATTAACATATATATACTTATTCATTAATGCTATGAACTTACCTAAAATCTGCTATCGGTTGACTCATAGGGACTAATCCATTATTTTTCCTTTTCCTCAGTTATCCTCTATACGATTCAATTCTTGATCTATATAATTATTAAATTCAATTTATAAAATTAAAATACATTATCAAACTTATTTCTATGCATATTCCCCTAAAATTTCATTTTTTACAAATTTTCCCTAAACTTTTACACTTTATTCAATTTAGTCCCAAAACCCGAAACTTTCAAATTATCACAATTTCACCAATTTTCAAGCTAGCCAAATTTTCATTCAAACTATTATAGCCCATAATTATTCAGAATTTATAAGAATTTCATGTCAAATTTTATATTTTATTATTTCAATCCTTTAACTAAAAACTAACTAAAATCACTTTACAAAATAGTCCTAATGAACAAACAAAACTACAACTTCATCATTTAACTCAAAAACACCTAGAATTCAACAACGGTAAATTTCAAAACCTTTAACAGTCTTACAAAATAGTCCTTGGATTAGCTATATTAAGCTACAACAATCTCAAAAACATAAAATCCACTAAAAATAGATTCAGAATTCATACCATGCAAGAGACACTCAACGACTGAACCTTCAAAACCCTCCCATGGTGTTTTCACTATTTTTTTGGTGGAAAACATGGTAAGGAAAATAATGTTCATTTTATTTTTTTACTTAAGTTTTAATTACTTAATTACTATTTAACCTTTGATAAAACATACATTTTAACTAAAATCTATCCTTAAACCGCCCTGCTATATAAACATGGTATATTTGTCATATAAATCCTTCCACTTATGTTAACTAATCCGTTTAATAATTAAAATTCAATAGCAATTAAATTTTACATCTTTTACGATTTAATCCTTTTTTCTTTAATTAACAAATCAAACAATAAAATTTTTGAACTAGAATTTCACATACCCATATAATAACTCTGTAATTATTTAATAAAAATATTTACGGGCTCAGTTTTTCAAAATAAGGTCTCGATACATCATCTTCCAAAACCACTTGACTGTCGAGACAAACCACTTATCTTTACTATTTTTTCAATAAACTAAAGTTTATCAAATCAAAATTTAATATATAACTATAGTTGACTCATATAAATTAAATAATAATTATTACGGACTTACTCGTCGAACTTGTGGTCCTGAAACCACTATTTTTGACACCACTAAAAACGAGATGTTACAGAGTTAGTCTTCTGTCCTTATTAGTCTTCTGTCCTTAGAATTGATAAAGTCTACAAATTATTTTCCCGTCTTTATTTTTATGCATTTTAATTATTTTTATAAAATGTGATTTTGCATCACCTTGGGATTTATCCTAATATAGTTTAATTAAATAACTAATTAGATTTGTTAACGTAGAAGTTAGAATTAGTTTAGTTTCACCTCCCTTAGGTACGATCCTTGGAGTACTCCAACACTTTGTTGTATAAATCTATATTACAACCTGACCTATATACTAGCGGAAACCTTCTAACGATTATATTTGGTTGTAGGATTTACACTCTAGACGTTATTACATTGTTGGCGCCGTTTTCGAGGAGGCAATGCCACTAGATTAGTTTTAAATTTTACGTCTAATAGGATAGTTAGGAAATTTTTAAATTATAGATACGATTCTAATTTTAATTTTTATTTACTTTTATTTTTCTCTACTAATGTTTTTACTTTTCTTTGTGGTTTTAGTGCATGACTCAAAGTAGAAGCACACCTATAGAGCCAGCAACTAATCTAGAAAGAATTATTCACCGAAACCATTTACAGCAACAACAGCAGATGCAAAATAACCCACCTACTATGGTTAACCCACCATGTGATAATCCACTCTTCAACAAACCTAACTTACAAGATATACCACCACAATTATCGATAAAACCACAAATGGCTCAAGATGTATGCTGAGAGATTATACGCTACCAAACCTTAACGTAGTACAAGGCAGCATTGCAAGGTCAGCCATAACAACAAACAATTTCAAGATAAAGCCGACAATGATCCATATGATTCAAAATAACGTACAGTTTAGAAGAACTATGATGGAGGACCCAAACCAGCATCTAAAACGATTTCTCCAACTTTGTGATGCTTTTAATTTTAACGGGGTCAACGATGATGCTATTCGTCTTCGACTATTCCCGTTCTCCTTAATAGATAAATTTTCTCTTGGTTAGATTTGTAGGCACCGGTATCCATCACAACATAGGATAAACATGCAAAGAGGTTCTTATACAAGTTCTTTTATATCAATAAGACGATCCAATTAAGGAGAAAGATAGCCACGTTTAAGCAATTAAAAGGAGAAAACTTTCACGAATCTTAAGAGCGATTCAAGTCGTTGATACAAAGATGCCCTTACCATGGCCTACCTAACTGGTTACGGTTATAGATGTTCTATAATGGACTAGATGCACAATCAAAATCGGGACTAGATGGGGTTGTAGGAGGAGCCCTGATGAACCGAACATACAAGGATGTATATAATCAGATAGAAAACATAGCGATGAATTCCTGTCAATGGCCAAATGTGTGATGTGCTTATGGCCAGAGACCATCCGCAGTTAAAGCTATGCATGAGGAAGATAAGTATTAACAAATTTTAGATAGACTTAATTGGATTGAGTCAACATCCAATGGGTCTAAAATATATGATGGAGATAGACCAATTGGCTAGTATCCTGAGAACCCAGCCAAGAATGTAAATTACATTGGGAATAAGGGTGGAAATTCATATTCAAATACTTATAATCCTATCTGGAGAGATCACCCAAATCTGAGATGGGGTGGCAATCAAAGAAGAGGTAATAATCATAACCCAGTTAAACAAAATATAGCTTACCAACCTAAATATCTGCAGAAACCTTAGGAAAGGGCCGACCTAGATGACCATACTGCATGTGGTCAAAAACTAGATCGAATTGATGGGGAGATGTAATAAATACGAACTGAAGTAAAACAGGTGCAGTCTAAGTGCACCCAAACGATGAAGACATTGACAAAGCTTGAAGATAAAATGAGCCAACTTATGAGTATGATGGGATATACAAAACGACATATTGGCACAGGTATCCTGAGCAACACAGAAAATAATCCTTGAAGAGAAAAAAAATAGCAAGTGAAGGTAATCACACTTCGTTCGGGCAAAGTATGGAGTAGCTCGAGGAACCCTAATCAAGAGGAAAATAAGGAGGATGCCAATGTTTTTTAGAAGAAAATTTCTCAAAATGATGATGTTTAACAAAAACCAGAAGAGGTAGCTGAGTCGTTAATTGAACTGAAAGCCGAGCTGAATGTACAACATGTACTTACTAAGGTACCATTCCCCTCCCATCTAGCGGACAAGCAGAAATGGGATGATGCGAAGTTTGTAAGTTTTCTAAACTTATTTAAATCGCTTAACGTTAACTTGCCTCTCATAGAACTAATTGAAAAATTTCCTAAGTACGCTAAATATTTAAAAGAAATAATGGCTAGACGCAGGAAAATCAAGACGTGAGAGTAAGTTAACCTAGACGCATCTTGTAGTGCGATCATTACCAAACAAATACCCATAAATTGAAAAACCCGAGGAGTTTTACATTTCTAATAGAGATAGGGTATATCCATTTTAGTAAGGTTTTCACACCCCAAAATAGGGCCTAAAAGTTTCAAGGGTATTTTAAGAATTTTAGCCTATACGTGCTCGAAATTTTGTAAGGTTGGTGATCGATAATGTTCTCGACAATGACTATTAGGATATTAAACCAATTTTTAAAAATGAGTTTTAAATACCTTTAATTTTAGAAAAAGGAATGATTTGTAACAAAGTCAAAACAGTGGGTATTTATGAAGCAACCTGCCAAGAATTTTAAATTGAACCTAAAAGCCTTTATTCTATAGCCTTGTTTTCACGATAGTTACTCTTCACTTTGCTTGTGTTGTTTATTGTTCTCCCAAGTCTCTCCTACTTGATTTTGATCTCTAAATCCTAATTACTTTTGATTTCCATCACCCTTGGAATTATAAATCTCCATTGAAACTAAGAAAACACCCAAGCTCACGATTGATTTCTCCATTGCCAAGCTTTTAGAATTTTCAGATTTTCGATCAAACGCATAGTTTTTCATCTTCTAAGGTAACGGTTTGACTTCTAAATAGTTTTAGATGTTATTTAGTTCTTTAAATAGAATTATTAGCCATTAAAATGCATGTTTTAGATAAAAGCTGAAATTTTGGTCATTAATGGTGGATTTCAGGATTGTGGATTAAAACTTGGTTTTAAAGTTTTTTTCAACTTTTTTTAACATAATTAGAAGGTTTCTAAAGTTACTTTAAAGTTTCGTTGAGGAATTTTTTAGTTTTAAAGAATTTTCGTTATAATAGCCAAAACTTGTCAAAAAAAATTTGATACCTTGAAACGTGTAGTTTTGTGTAGTGTAAAGGTTAGGAATTAGTTGTATATGAACATGTAGATGAATGGAATTCGTTTCGTGCAAAAATATTAAGTGTAGACCAAGTTATTCGTATTTTAAGTTTTCTATGTCGAAAGGTTTTGGTTAGAAGATAACGTAGCTTAGGCTTATGTTTGTAATTGTTTTAGGTGAGTTATTGACTGGTTGTTGATTGAATATTTGTGTGGTTTGTCTTGCTGAAGCGTTGGAATCAATAGGACCTTCAACGAGTAGAAATAAAGGCAAAGAAAAGTGTGTCTGAGCTTTCGGCTTTTCGACGAAAGCATGTTTTTGGTGAGTGTTTTGGAATCGTTGCTCATAGATGATTCATTGTGTAATTGGTGATTTAGATGTCACTTAGACCCCAACTCTAAATTCTGAGCGTATGTGTTCTCACACCTATGATATAAAGTGATAAATGTGTGTTTGTGCAATTGCGAAAATATGAACATGTATGAGATACATGTATGATAAATGCATGTTAAATGCACTTATAATGGTGTTCAATTATTCAAAACAAAATTTCCAAAAAAACTGGTAAATAGACGGCATTAAGATAAAGATCCTATTTCCTTTTTTCTTAAAACATTGGCACAGATTTAAACTACAACCCTCTCAGAAAGATCTAATGAAAAAAAAGGTTAAAGGAATGATTTTTTCTTTTTTACAGTTTGGGGATTGGAAATTGAACTACCTTTCGGCTCTACTCAAAAATGGCGTTCATTTTTCTAGCCTATTTTTAAAGAACTAAAAAAATAAAAAAAATTGAAAACGAAATGTTTTATAGCTTTAACAATTTTAAAATAAAAAACTAAATTGTTTCGAAAAGCTTCAAAAGAAACAAAAAATGGATGACTCAAAGCATTCTATTTCTAAAGGGAATAATAAAAGACCTTTCAAAAATAAATTCAATTCCATTTTTTGGGTTGAGAGAAATATATGAATTGGGTGAAACTAAAAAGGACTTGATAATCAGTAATAAGATGATTCACAAATCATCCTTTCAAATTCAATCTATGGCGTGGACAAATTATTCATTAACAAAAAAAAAACAAAAGATCTGACTAAGAGAACAAACACAATCAAAAGTCAAATACAAAAAATTCTAATTAAAAAAGACAAGAAAAACGAATCTAATAAAATAAGTTATCACAATAAAATATTAGAATCAGCAAAAAAATTTTGGCAAATAATAAAAAGAAGAAATATTCGATTAATCTGGAAATTCTATTTTTTTTATAAAATTTTTCATTGAAAAGATACACATGGATATTTTTCTATATATCATTAATATTCCAATAACCAATACCCAACTTTTTCTTGAATCAACAAAAAAAATGATTATGAACTTCATTCACAATAATGAAGCAAATCAAGAAATAATTAATAAAAAATAAAAATACAACTCATTTTATTTCCACTATAAAAACCTCACTTTCTTCACTTTCTAATGTTAGTATTAGAAATAAAAATGAAAAATCTTTTTGTGACTTATCCTCCCTCTCACAAGCATATGTATTTTACAAATTATCACAAACCCAAGTTATTAGTTTTTATAAATTCAAACCTATCCTTCAATATCATGGAACATCTCTTTTTCTTAAAAATGAAATAAAAGACTGGTTTGAAAAACAGGGAGTATCTCATTCGAGATTAAGACATCATTATGGGTTAAGACAGAAAATCATTTGGCATTCTAGAATGAATGAATGGAAAAACTGGTTAAGGAGTCGTTATAAATACAATTTATTTTAGAACAGATGGTTTAAATTAGTACAAGGAAAATGGCGAAATAGAGTCAATCAACTCTATTTGGCTCAAAATAAAGATTTAACAGAATGGGAGTTAGATGAAAAAGAAAGATTAATTCATTACAAAAAAAATGATTTTCAAGCGAACTCATTACTGAATCCAGAATATAAACTGAATCGAGAACAAAAATATAAAAAAAATCTAATTTTAAAAAACACTATGGATATGATTTATTATCATATAAATCTATTAATTATCAAGATAAGAGGGACCTATATGCTTATGGATCACCATTCCAAGTAAATAAGAGGGAAGAGAGTTCCATCATTACAACATGGATAAACAAAAATTTTTTGATACACTGAGGGATATCCCTATCCATAATTATCTAGGAGGCGATATCCTAGATGCTATGGGGATTTTTTTCGCACAGAAATTTTTTTAATTGGAGATTTCTTCATTTTTGTCTCAGAAATAAGGTCGATATTGAGTCCTGGGTCAATACCAATACCAAGAGTAACAAAAATATTAATACTGTGGTTAATAATTATCAAATAATTGATAAAATGGACCTTTTTTATTTCATAATTTATCAAGATCAAAAAAGCAACCCATCGAAAAAAAGGAAGCCATTTTGATTGGATGAGACTAAATGAAGAAATACTAAGTCGTCCTATACCGAATCTAGAACTTTGGTTCTTCCCAGAATTTGTGCTGCTATATAACGCATATAAGGTTAAACCATGGATCATACCAATAAAATTACTTCTTTTCAATTTTAATGGAAATAGGAATATTAATAAAAATATTATTGAAAATAAAAAAGGGACTCCCTTATAGCACCAAACGAAAAAAAGTTATTGGATTAGAGAATCGAAATCAAGAAGAAAAAGAACCCATATGTGAAGGGGGTCTTATATCAAATGCACAAAAACAAGGAAATTTTAAATCCGTTCTCTCAAACCAAGAAAAAGATGTTGAAGAAGATTATTATAAATCAGACAAAAAAAAAGAACATAGAAAGAAAAAGCAATACAAGAGCAACACGAAAGCAAAGGTTGATTTCTTCCTAAAAAGGTATTTACGTTTTCAGTTGAGATGGGATGATTCTTTAAATCAAAGAATAATCAATAATATTAAAGTATATTACCTCTTTCTTAGACTGATAAATCCAAACGAAATTGTTATATCCTCTATTTAATGGGGAGAAATGAATTTGGATGTTTTAATGATTCAGAAGGATTTAACTCTTAGAGAATTAATGAAAATAGGAATATTGATTATCGATCCAGTTCGTCTGTCAGTAAAAAAATGATGGACAATTTATTCTATATCAAACTATAAGTATTTTGTTGGTTCATAAAAATAAACACCAAATTAATCAAAGATACCAAGAAAAAAAACTATATTGATAAAACTCATTTCTATGAATAAAAAATGATTGAAAATAAAGATAAAAATCATTATGATTTGTTTGTTCCTGAAAATATTTTATCCCCTAAACACCGACGAGAATTGCGAATTCGAATTTCTTTCAATTCAAGAGATAAAAATGGTATGCATAGAAATGCAATATTTTTAAATAATGTTAACAAATGTGGTCAAGTTTTGACTAAAAACAAACATCTTGATAGTGATAAAAAGAAACTAATTAAATTAAAGTTCTTTCTTTGGCCCAATTATCTATTAGAAGATTGAGATTGTATGAATCGATATTGGTTTAATGCTAATAACGACAGTCGTTTCAGTATGATAAGGATCTGTATGTATCCATAACTGAAAATTTGTTAATGGTACATTTTCCCCTATATTATGTATGTATTGTGTTGGGTATATAAAAGCAAATAGATGGTCACAAGGATTGCCTTACATTTTATTCTGATACACGATACTAATTTAATGACATACATATCAACTAGATCGCAAAATGAATCAACAAAATCCTCTTATTTGAACTCTCAAATTTTCTCTTTTGTAGAAATCTTTCACTCTTTTGCATCCCTATACGAATCAAATCGAAACTGAGATTGATTAATTTTATTTTAAAAAAATGATAAATTTCATAACGAACTTAAATCGTGTATAACAAAATGACTAGTATTATTATTGATTAGTAAAATTCACATTAAAAAAAAAGGGAAATTTTTTGGTTTTATGGTAAAAAATTCATTCATCTCAGTTATTTTTCAAGAAAAAAAAAAGAAAACAAGGGGTCTATTGAGTTTCAAATAGTTTGCTTCACCAATAAGATACGAAGACTTACTTCACATTTGGAATTGCACAAAAAAGACTATTTATCTCAGAGAGGTCTGCGTAAAATTCTAGGAAAATGTCAACGACTGATATCTTATTTATCGAAGATAAATAAAATACATTATAAAGAATTAATTCATGAGTTGGATATTCAGGAATCAAAAAATTGTTAATTTGCAAATTTTAAATTAGTTAATTTATTAGATTTTCATTTTGATATACTTGTTTTCATTTTGAACAATTCATGTAAGAATGAATCGAGGAAAAATTTATGAATCTATCAGCTACAGAAAAAGACCTTATGATAGTTAATATGGGGCCTCACTACCCATCAATGCATGGTGTTCTTCGTCTTATTGTTACTCTAGATGGTGAAGATATTGTTGACTGTGAACCAATATTAGGTTATTTACATAGAGAAATGGAAAAAAATTGCGGAAAACTAAACAATCATATAATATTTTCCTTATGTAATGCGTTAGGATTATTTAGCCACTATGTTCACGGAAGCAATAACCATAAATGGATCAAAACAATTGAGGAATATCCAAGTCCCTAAAATGGCCAGCTATATCAGAGCAATTATGTTGGAGTTGAGTTGTATAGCTTCTCATCTATTATGGCTTGGACCTTTTATGGCAAATATTGGTGCACAGACCCTCTCTTTCTATATTTTCAGAGAAAGATAATTAGTATATGATCTATTTGAAGCTGCCACCAGTATGAGAATATTGCATAATTATTTTTGTATCGGAGGAGTGGCGGTTGATCTACCTTATAGTTGGATAGATAAATGTTTGGATTTCTGTGATTATTTTTTAACAAGAATTATTAAATACCAAAAACTTATTACTTGAAATCCTATTTTTTTAGAACGAGTTGAAGGGATAGGCGTTATTGGTGGAGAAGAAGCAATAAATTGGGGTTTATCCGGATCAATACTACAAGCATCTGGAATCAAATGGGATCTTCGGAAAGTTAATCATTATGAGTGTTATGACGAATTTGATTGGGAAATCCAATGATAAAAAAAGATTCATTAGCTCGTTATTTAGTCCGAATCAGTGAAATGACAGAATCTATAAAAACAATTCAACAAGCCCTGGAAGGAATTCTAGGTGGTCCTTATGAGAATTTAGAAATTCGATGCTTTAATGAGAAAGGGATAAAGGAGGTAGGGGTACAGAGAGAACCAGGAGGATTCCCTAGAAGCAGCCACCCTTGAAAGAGTGTGTAATAGCTCATAAATCGAGCACTTTTGTGCCGAAGATGAACGGGGCTAAGTGATCTACCGAATGTGGGATGTAAAAATGCATCGGTAGGGGAGCATTCTGCCTTAAGGGGAAGCACCGACGTAAGCGGGAGTAGACGAAGTGGAAGCGAGAATGTCAGCTTGAGTAACACAAACATTGGTAAGAATTCCATGCCCCGAAAACCTAAGGGTTCCTCGGCAAGGTTCGTCCACGGAGAGTGAGTCAAGGCCTAAGATTTGGCCGAAAGGCGCAGTCGATGGACAAAAGGTGAATATTCCAATACTACCCCTTATTGGTCCCGAGGGACGGAGGAGGCTAGGTTAGCCAAAAGATGGTTATCTGTTCAAGGATGCAAGGTGCCCCTACTTTTTCAGGGTAAGAAGAGGTAGAGAAAATGCCACGAGCTAATGTTCGAGTACCAGGAGCTATGGCACTAAATTAACCCATGCTATACTTAGAGGAAAAGCTCAAACAACCTTCAACAAAAGGATACCTATACCCAAAACCGACACAGGTGGGTAGGTAGAGAATACCTAGGGACCCAATAGTACCCATTTTTTGGAACGTCCAGTGCCAATGTCACGGAATAAGTAAGTCGCCAATCCCTAAAACGGGCTATGTAATGTACTTTGTCCACTAGGTTACGGGGGGCATTTTACCAGAGGTTTATATTGTATCAATCTACCATTGTGTCCGTGATTCCTATTGAAGCATATACTCCGGGTGGGTGCAGGGCGAATGATTTCAAAGTGGACTCTCAATTCATTAGATAGAGAAGATCACCAAGATCTCATGATCCGTTGCTGAATTTATTCCAATTCAATGAGTATTCTCAATATTATGCCTTGAAGAATACTCGAACCTCCACGCTCTTTAGCATGAGATTTTGAGTCTCGTGTGTCTACAATTTCACCACCAAGGCATCTTGAAAGTGAATCGTATTCCATGAATATGATATCGATCTAGTGTGATGTATGGAATATATGACAAAGGTGGAGTGTTGGAGTATTTCTATTGATTGGTCATGTCATATAGGCTCGAGTCAGACATCCAATTGCTTTGATTTGAAGTATTCGGATGATGTCTATGTTAAGATTATATTAAATATATATTATATTAAAAAGATAGACAATCAAACCTATTTCTTTTTCGATTCAATAGAAGAAAAAAAAAGGAAAAAAGGTGAGTAGGTTCTAAATAATGAGAGATATGTAAAAAGAAGGCTCGATTACACCCATTCCTAATCCTAAATGGAATGTAACGACATAGGGTTCCATATGCAAACATAATATTTATTTAAATACATTCGAATGACACATTCTCATAATGAGAATGTATATATCCCTATTTCGGTTTGGTTCGGTATGGAATGAACTTATAATCATGGAATCGACTCGATCATCATATTATAGATTATAAGTTCATTGATATTCCTACACTACATGATAGTAAAGAGGGACCTTGAATTAAGAAATAGATTTTAAAAGCTAAACTAAAAAAGGGTATCCCGAGCAATTGCAATAATTGGGTTCATTGATATTCCTGGTATAGTAGATTGTATCACACATACAATCATACTCAATTTGATGGAATTGTTTGATCTTAAAGGGGATCTTCTATAATTTCGCACGTGATGGGTTATTTCTTGGTTTCGTCCAGTCATTAATAACTTGATTACTTTTAGATAATAGTAGATACAAACAACGCTCGTAAGGAGTTCTATTGAAACCAAGAAATATAGGCCTGTCTACCATCCACACCAGAATCAATGTAGTTTTTCGAAAAAAACTGCTAGTGGAGGAAGACCTCCTAAAGATAAGAGACATAGAGCTAAAGAGAGCTAAAAAAGGATCTTATGTATATAATCTTGCATAATCTTGAATGTTATCAGTTTCGGTACGTAGACCAAATAATACAATGCAAGAAAAAGTTATCATGCTCGCATATCCACCATTTGAATCTCCAACAATTATTCCAATAATTACATATCTGATTTGACCTATGGACAAATATGCAAGCATACGTTTCATGCTTGTTTGAGTAATAGCAATGAGATTCCCCAATATCATGCTAAGAATAGCTAGGATTTCCAGAAGAAGATGCCATTCGTTTGATGATAAATAAAAAGAAATATCGAAAATTCAAGTGGCTAAAGCCAAAGCAGCTACTTTTGAAGTAACAGAAAGAAAAGCAACGACTGGAGTAGGAGAGTCAGAGTCAAAAAGAGGATTCATCACTTCTTTCTCTTATTCAAAATTGTGCATGAGACTTTCATCTCGCACGGCTCCTAAGTGATAAAAGTAAAGAAGAATTTATCTTTTTTCTTTTTTTGATTACCTTCCTAGCGTATGTATAAGATCAAACCCATTCGATTTCTAAAACGGATTACTAATCCTTAACTTTTCGAGGAATCCTTTTTCAGTGGTAATGAATGATTTTTCTCAATCTTTTTTACCTTAGTTCTGTAGGAGCAAGTCACTAACACATTAAGTGCTTAATTTTGTCTTTACATAACCTATACAAATATCTCAATTAAATATATTATTTCGAGACTTGCTGACATAAGAATATTTATCAAAGTCCCACTAAAACAACAATAAGGTAGCTAGATACAATATAATAATAACAACTAATGTAACCACAGACTCTTGGCAACTAATCAATCAGAGTTTCAATCCAATCTAATATCCACAATCTAAGGGATTGACTTGGGTGATTCAACACGATCCAATCTCCAAAATATATTTCCCAGTGTGATATGATTTTCATTTATGTGCTAGATATCATCCAAATATTCAACAAATTCCATAAAAATCATTTAATAAGTTTTCAACATTTCAAATATGGAAACTATCTTAACACAATTTTAGTGGCAAGGGAGTGGGCACTCCCCTAGCACTCAATTTGTCAATTTCGTATTTTTCAACAAGTGTATTATTTAAAATTAAGTATGAATATAATTAAACTACTTGATAAATATAAATTTTTATATTTTTATATTTTTATTTCACATTTTCATCCTTATTTTTCTTAAATATTTCACATTATTTTTACACTTCTTTATAAGATTATATAATGTTAAAAATAGATAATAAAAAATTGGAAATATTCTATAATAACTCCTTATTTACTTATCATTTTCATTTTTTATTATAAAAAAATACTCTATTAAATTATTTTTATTATAAATTATCAAATGATTTAATATTAATTTTCATTAATTTAATTTTTTTTCCAATGAGTTATCAAAGGCCTAAATTAATTCAATATAAATTTTAACTAGTTTTTTCATATTCAAATAAATTTCTGTGAATGTAATTCTTATTTATATATTTGGTAAATAATATTAACAAATAAATATTTAAAATAAAAACTGATAAAATAATAAATAATTAAGGATATTTTGATTAAATTAAAATATTCTTCACATTTTATATAAATTATAAATCACATATTTATTTAAATAAATAAAATAAATATATTTGAAGTAAAATGAGAATATATGCTAACATGAACCCAAACTCTCCTGGATGAAGAATTTAAATATATATATATTTTAAATGTTAGTATTTTAGAATTTATCAATTCAAAATATATGTATTTAATTGTTTAGTTGTGATAAATAATTGATTTAAGAAAATTTAGGTTATTAAATTTTAAAAATTTAAAAATAATTATAAAAAAGAATAATTACATTAAAAATAAATAATATAAAAAAATATTCGATATGGATATAATTATATACGTAAAAAATATAAATAGTTTTAATAAAATTTTAAAAAATATATATTAGATTTAAATAAAAATATTTTTAAAAATTATGTTTTTTATCGTATAGCAAGACCACGTGTATTAATCAAACAAAATTATGAGGAATTTTAAAATCAAAACCATCTTTTTTTAGTGTGTTAGATGAGAGATTTGTCGGAAGGATTTCATTTGTATTAAAGTTTTCAAAATTCTAAAAATGAATTTATTTGGTCGAATAAGTATATTGAAGAATGCGAAATTTATGAATAATTTCAAGGGGAATTTTAGTAGCTCAATTTCTTCTTCTTCTTTTTTTTAAATTCCACCTATAGGAGTGGTTTTTCAAACTTCCTCGTAAATTTATTTAATTAATTCTCATGTTCATATTATGAGATTAAAAAAAACCCTTCAATTTTAAAAGTAATTTTTATTTAATTCTAATATATATCTTTTAAATTTTATTTTATTAAAATTATTTATAAATTTGCATGTATATAATGATATTCATATTGAATATTTGTATATTATTAATTTTTAATAATTATTTTTTATGATTATTTTTTAATTTGTAATATTTTCATAAATCAATTATTTATCCAAACAAATCAATTACAAATGCAAGCATTTTGATTGATGAATTTTAAAATGTTAGTATTTTAAAAATCTAAAAAATTTTAGAATTCTTCGTATAAACACGTTGTTTAGGTAGAATTGGAAAAAAGAAATTCTCTTATGAAGTTACTAATAAATTTTAAAATTGTCGAATATATTTACCCAAATAAATAAATTTATTTTTAGAATTTTAAAAACTTTAATACAAATAAAATTCCTTCTACAAATTCCTCATTAAAAATTTTACTGTATATATTGAAATTGCAATGAATGTAATATTTGAAATTGTTTATGCTTTATTTATCTAACATTTGAATTGGTTTAACATTTTAAAATAATTCAAGAAAGTTCTTTTGCCCTTTCCAGATTTAACAATAAAGGTATGATTAGATGGTTGCATTCGCTAACAAACATATTATATTTAAGGGAGTTGTTCAAATCAAGACTTATCGAATACTCTTTTAGAAATTCAGTGAAAATAAATTTTATAGGTGAACAACCTTGAATAAGGAGAATTTTAATATAATTAACAGATCTGTTAGATTAATTTAAACGCCAAGAGGTTGCTAATGAGTTACATAAAAAAGAAAATATATGTTTACTCGGGAAAACGAAGTTAATATGCCTTAGTAGGAATAGATATTCTCGAGGACCCTGAAAAGAGAGAAACAGCTTCTTGTCGGGGCTAAAATCTTACAATCAGATCATGATAAAAAGAAAATGGTTTGCCTATAAGAAGCTAAACAAGTTGAAAAAGGAAAGGGAAAAGATCTGATAATTGCAGGATACAACATGAGATGTTGACATGATTTAGCCGTGGGAGCTAAATCATGCAACCTGAAAGGAAATTTTTTCCAATCTAATTAATGTTTCTAATAACAGTATATAACAGTGTTATTGCATACATTTTTCTCATACTTGTTTTGGGTAAAAAATATAGATATCTTCACTCAAAAGATTTGTAAGAATAATAAGCTTCAACCCAATGATGCCTTGGTTATATTTGTATGGTTGAGGTTTAGGATTATTTTTTTTTAGCATTTAGATTTGAATCTCTATTATATGTAATTATGACGTGTAAATTTTTTTAAATATTTATTTTAGATTTAAGTTCACTATATGTGGACATTATATAAATATATTCTAAATTTATATATGAGTCTACTTTGTATTGATTTCATTTTAATTATAATTGTTCCAACATAACCCTCGCAACTTAATTTGGGTCTCTTTAATTAAAATCCCTCAAACTGTAAAATATAGTTTTATCATTTTTTTAATCAAAGAAAAATTTAATATATCATTTGGTATTCAAGTTTCATAATTTTTTTAATGTTGTACTTGTATTATCTTTTGGTCTATTTTAGTACATGTATTTACAAAAGTTATATGTTTTGGTACATATAGTTAACAATATTAACTTTTTAGTATTTAGTTTAGATTTTAGGGTTGATTTGATAAAAGTTAATTGCATATATTATTAGATTTGATTTTTTTCATGATTTTGTTATTAGACAAAATTTAGTGTTAATTATGTATTTATATAATTTTACATTTAATTTGTCAAATATAGTTCGATCGATGTGAGTTAATTTCAGTTTTAGGGTTGATTAGTTGAAAGTTAGAAATATTATTAGTTAATTATTAATTTTCGTCAAACCAATCTTAAAATTCAAATTAAACATTAAAATTTTAATAATGTTATTTTCAAGTACCAAAATATCTAACTTTTATTACATATAAATATTACATTAAATAAAAAAATAAAACAAGTATCACATTTGTAAAAAAATAATAAATTTAATAATCAAATTATATATTAAATCATAAAGGAAAAGAACAAACAAATACAAGTGGGAGCATAATCAGTAAATCTTATATGCCCAAACAATTCTATCATAATTTTTAGAACTACATGTTCACACAAAATTTTGAGAATGAGAATTATTTCCGTAGGAAAATATTTTGACAAATACATAACTTATCGGTTTTGAATATAATATATATATATATATTAGAAATATGTTTTAATATATCTAAATTGAATAAATAGAAGAGTTATAAAATTCTTATAAGAAGTTGAAATATTTTTAATGGTAAATTTTCAATAGATTGAAAAACTTCTTTTAGTCATTTTGATTTTAGTTTTTTTTTTAAAATGGAAAATACAAGAAAATATATTTGGTTGAAAATTCTAAAAATATTTTTAAGAAAAATAAAATAAAAAATGTGAAAAATAGAAAATAATAAAAAATGCTTTCATTGTTTTCCACTAAAATATTTTGTAAAATTAAAAATGATGAAAATAAGACATTTTAACTTTAAATGAATTAACCTTAATTCAAATTCAAATAAACATAATATTTTTTTTTTGAAATGTTAAATTTGATACTTTGATTCGAATTCATATAAATGTATTTTTTTAAAAAAATTTATTTCATTTTCATTATTGAAATCAATTTTTTTTATTTTCATTAATCAAATGTGTTTTCAATTTTTAAAAATAAAAACTTTTTTCTAAAAGTAAAAATAGAAAATAATTTTTGAAATTAAGGGCCTAAAATTATAAATAATTTATTTATTTTAGTTGCCTTTAATAATAGATTTTGTTCTAAAGGATAGAACCACTTGAAAAAGGTAACAAAGTTTTTTAATTCTAGACTGATCTCATCATGGATGGCCTCTGTCAAGAAATGTTGAAGGTCATGGATAGGAAATATTATCCCTATATGGAACAAATATGTTAAGTACTAGAACATCCATTTTAATTCTTCTGGGAATTCAGTAAATTGAAGGTTTATGGGATTTATGAAGGGATATTTAGGATGAAGTCCTAAAGGTTTCAAGAATAAACCTCCAAATTCACGGAAAAAACTTAATTGATAGGAGAGCACCATGTTCATGGCTTCCTTATGGAACCTTTTTTCTAGTATCAAACTTAGCACTTCTGGGAGATGGTCAGGATGAGAATTTGGTTGACAGGGTATAGAAAAGGGTGATGGCAGATTTTGAGAGGTCTTCTTTTTTCCTTTGGTTTTGGATGAGGATGAAGGTTGGAACATGAAACTTTCGGCTGGTTTAATGGTTGGTCTTGAGAGGATATCAGCTAAGACATTGGTTTTTCCTTAAATGTGTTTAACATCAAAACGATACCTGGAGAACCATTCTGCCCACCGGAGAAGTTGGGGATGAGGTACTTGCTTCTGTTTGAATTTTATGAAAAACTGTTAAAGAAAAAGTAGATAACCACGTATATATTACTTAAAAATGGAAAACATTCTTTAAGCTATTTATTTTTGAAATACAATATCCTAAATACCTTTTTCTCTTATCGATTGGCTTATGTTTTGGAGGGTTTTTTCTTTTTCAATTTTTGAAAATAATGGGGCCATAAAAATTGGTTTTATTTGAATTAAAGGTAAAAATAGAAAAATTTCAGTATTCAATATTTAATATTATCAAATGTATAATTATATTAAAGATTTATTTTTTTGGTAAAGCACCAAACGAAATTTAAATTTATTTTTAATTGAACCCAATATTTAATTTTGAAATTTGAAGAGACAAAAGAATTTGACTGTGTTGTCTTTCAATAATTTATTGTTAGTTAATGGAATCAGAACTTGAGATGTACCAGCCTGTGTGTCCCATGGGTTTTGTCTACATCTTTAACAATAATTTAAAATATTCCATTTTACATCATTGACCCACATACTTGCAGCATAATGAGTTTATGGTGAAAAACCTAGAAATGAAATTATATTTGATTTAAAAATTAAAATATATAAAGGAGATGGGAATTTGATACTTAATGAAAGTTTTTTCCCTAGTTTTTCTTTTTTCCACCCCATTAGGGAAGGCGTGGAATTTTGGCAACAGACACTGAAGGGTGGGTTCTTAGAACAAGAAGAGCCGATTGGAGAACGATGGCATTGAGGAAATTATTTAATATTTAGCTTTAAATATGATATATATTAGGGAATTCTTGGGAAAGAAAGATCACATCAGATTTTCAGTCCCTGCCTGAAAAATCACTGTCTTGTCAACATAAAACTAAAAAAAACAAGGGCTGCCTGCTTTTTCTTTTCTTCCTATTCCCTTCTAAGACTTGCATATTTTTTCTTCTCACGATTTCTTTTTCATTTGTCCAATCACCCGCTTTTCCTCTCATCCGTCCATCCATCTAATCTCTCCTCTTTCCATTACTATTTTATATTTCTTTTCTATTTTTTGCCGACTTTGCACTGTGCAATCTAATCTACTATACTACAGTTTTAGAGCAAATAAAAAAAAGAAGCTTAGGTGGAAATTTTTTAATTTTATCAAAGTGACAACCTTATTAAATTTAATATATGTAAAGCAAGTAAGGAAAGTAAGCTGAGATGAAATACTCATAATTTTGACAAATGGCAGCCCAATTAGGTGACACCTTATCAAATTCAATAAATAAAACAATTTTTGTCATTAACATCCATTATTAACTTTTAATCAACTGCCTGTCTAATTCCATGTTATGTTTACCCAAATAACAATTACCGCATATTAATGGAAATGATTTTTTATATTATTTAATTTAAAAAAATTATACGAATTAGTGACGCTATTTTATTTTTTTCTCATAGTTTTATATTATATCAGTATCTTGAATTTTAATTTTTTAAAATAAAAAACGAAATCTTAAATTAAAATATTATAATTTAAAATAAAATTACTAATATAACATAAAACTATTAGAAATGAATAATAATTGTGTTTCTCAAACGTAAATATTCAACCACTACGCAATTATTTGACTTTCAAATTCACCGACTGCTATCACTAAGCCTAAATTGTTAAGAATAATTGCTTGACTTTTGAAAATTTATAAACTTCATACCAATACATTATATTTGCCATATATAAACAAACAAATAAAATTTAAGCTTATAAACACTGTTAAAATATCAATGCATTAAATACAAATATGGGAAACTAGCATATGATTCTTTGTTAGTAGCAAACAGATTAAATTGGAAAACAATTAAATAAATAATTTAAATCTAAGCACATATATGGCAATTAAATCAATAAAAAATCACAGCATTAAATACAAAGATTTTATAAGATCATTCCCACTGTATAAATAAAACCCCTACACAAATGAATTTAAAAATTTCAGAGCGTAAGTTTAATGTCAATTTCTATTGTTCTTTTTATTTTTTTTCTTTCATAAATTAAATTTATTTTTTACAAATTTATTTAACAATATACATATTTTAATAAATACATTATTATAATAGAAGGAAAGCCTTCAGTGATACGACCCTAGCCAAGGACGCCCTTGATTTCAGCTTGAATTCAGCTCCTCAAGCTCCATTTAGCTTGGTTCAGCTCACCGAATTTTATTTTAGCTCACATGAGCTTAATTCAGCTCGTTTGAGCTTGGTTTAAATTCAATTCAGCTCATTATTAGCTCTTTAGCTAAATTAATTTTATTTGCTGGAATAAATTAATTATTTAAGTTAATTAGTTAATTTAGTTACAGCTCTTAATTACTTGTCAGCTTATTACATGTTATAATTATGTTGTGTTAGCCGAATTTAATTAGGTGGTTGGATTATATTTAATTTGTCTTAATACCATTTAGTTCAGCCAAATATACATTTGCACTTAATTTAGTTCATGTTTTTCTTATAGGATGGCTGAATGCATGAAGGAGCATTAAAGTCCAAGTGCATGAATGGTTCAATACAACGTATGGGAGTATACATGAATGGCTGAATACATGAATGGTTGGATTCATGGATATGGCTCATTTTATGATAATTCAAGGTGTTTATTCAGCCAAGAAGAGCAACTAAATTTATTCTCCAAAAGCTGGCCGATGTACTTCCCAAAACAGCACCTATGCGTTCACATTTGGAGTTCACACCAAGGACCATTTGGCTGATCATTGTTCACACTTCCAAAGACTTTTTCCAACTCCTTTTTCACACCTTCAAGGCTGTTCACGTTCACCTTTAATGCTGGTCTCTTTTCAGCCAAGAATTACATTTTAATGAGCTCATTTAAGCTCAATTGGCTGAACCTAGCTGCTGCCATTTCTCTAAGTGCATTTGCTCTTCTAGAAATCGTCCCTTGTGCTTCAAATTCAGCTGAATTTAGCTCCAGCAATTTAGTTTTTATTTCCAAAATTTTCTAGAATTTTCTAGCTAATTAATTACTTAGACATTAAGTCTTTGTTTTGGCCATTCAGCTACCTAGCTGAACACTATAAATAGTTGTTCATTTTCATTGTAAAAGGACTTTTGACTTTTGATCATTTGAATGAACTTTGTTCAAAGAGTGAGTTTTTCTCCTCTCTAAATTCGTACGAGTTTCGATCTGACTTATCTAGCGTGCTAGTGGCGTCTATCGTTCTCTTTTGAACTTATCACCTTGCGTTGGTGTGGCGTTCAACCCTTCTACAATTCCGCAAATCCACCTTAACCAAATAGAAACCGGGGTGACACTCTTTAGTGTTGAATCGTTTCTGGTGTTTAAGTTCACTTATCCATCCCCACCGAATATCTTATATTTTATCTTTATTATTTTATCCTTAAACCGAGAAAAACAAATTAGCTATCTTTCTCCATTCCCTTGTTGTCAAACCTATCCATATCCTACTTACCCCTTTGTGAACCTATATCCATCACTTTACTACATATTTTTAGCCGATTACAAACAAACCATCCTTTTGGTACGAAACTCCTCGTCGACGATCGGGCAACTACGTGAAACGACTCGATTAACCCGGGCCGGATCGCATCATTCAGGAAGAATTTTTTTCATCTAAACAAAAGATTCACAATGAAGATTTGATAAGAAGCATGTCAGTTTCTATTTCTTGGCATAAATTATGACTTTTTATCCCATTCTTTGATTAGGCTTCTCCATCGTAAACTTCTCTTTTCTGTATGCACATCAGCACAAACCACCACTCTACTGATGTAGCCTTAGCATCGTCCCTCCACACGGGATTCTTTGCAACCTGAAACAGGATATAACTTATGTAAGTTCTTGAGAACTTAGGAAATCTCTATTACCTGTTTCATTACACCGTAGCATACTAAACACTTTACATATTCTTTGGCCTATGTCCTTCTTTGGCGGGTACTTTACTCTACCATTCCTTATGGTGCAGTTCATACGTAATCGACTAAGACTTCCTTAAGAGTGTACTACATGCATCATTCATTACTTCTGCATCCTCTTATCCATATCGGGTCATTACTTTTCTCTTGTTCGCCACATATTTCATTTTGGCCATTTCACCTTATTGACCATTTCTCTTTTCGTTTATATAGAGTCTGCCTCATCCTTAACATTCGGAACCTTTCAGACATAGTTCATTAGATATCATATCTTTACTTTGTCCTTTAGAGAGTCATTTACCCAAACTTCGCCATGTTAGTATTCAGTTAATAAAGTTTATCACAAAGATTTTGTAACACCCCTAACCCGTTTTCATCACCAGATTAGGGTTACAGAGTATTACAGTACAATTTGAATCATTTAACATCAAACATAAATTGTTATTTGAATTAAATAAAAATATTCAAATACACATTTCATTTATAGCCTAGATGCACTTACGGGCCTTAAATTGAGCCTACAAGGCCCTAAAAATAGTTTGGGAATAATTAGGAACTAATTTGAAATAAAATAGAAAATTTTGGAAGAAATGGAAAATTTTGGAAATATGGGTTACATTCTAACAAGGTGGTTAGGAATGAAATGAAGGGATGAACTAAATATATATATATATAAATGTTGGATTCTTGTGTACGTTTCTCCACAGTTGTAAACCATTTATAAGGTAATTTGGAAAGATTGTGACACATGTCAAGTTCCACTATGAGAATATGGGTTTTAAATATGCATATATTGATTTGGGTTTGAAGAGAAAAGGATTTTTCTTCTTTCTTCTATTCAAAATGCTATGGTTGATTTGCCTTGGAGCTGAGAGTAGATCTCTCTTGTTAAGCTGAAACTAAGGATCTAGGTTCATGAAGAAGGTTGTTTCATATCTTGGGTAAGTATCATAGTCTTGCATGTTGAATTCTGAAAGAGTAAGTTTGTTTTATGTGTGAACAGTAAGATGAACAAGAAAGGCCTTGCATGGAGGTTATCTAGGATTTAGATGGTGGTAAAAGTTATACGAATGAGTTTTACTGGTGTTCTTATGTCTTATAAGTAGTGATTGCTAAAGTTTTGACGGATGTTTGAATTTGGAGATCAAGTTGCTGTTTGTGGTTTTAGGTGAGTCTCTATGCCGACTCTTCTATGTGCACTGTTTATACAAAGAGATCCGTAGGATACTAATGAAAATATGAAACTAAAATCATAAAAGGTATGGTATGATATGTATATGGCTATATGAGTAATTACCAAAGGATATTTGTGAATGCATAATTGTTTGCTAAGATTAGTATGTAATCTGATATGGAAATTGATAGGTTCAAGTATATGATGAATGGTGTGTAAATAATGTGATACTGAGGTATGGTTATGTGTGTATGCTTGGAATGTATATAGTGAGTACATGAATGGTCTACAAAGTGAGTCTAAGACATCAGTGCATGAATAATCTGTAAAGTAGGTTTGTGTCTATTCTTTGTGGAGTTTTCAAAAGGGGGTTCGTCCGGACTTTAAACACAAACTCTGAAATGGAAAGCCCATGGCCATGACTCACCATGAAAAGATCTAAAGGATGGTTTCTACCCAATGGGGTTCCCTGTGTGTCCTAGGATGATGATAGGCAAACCTCATATAATGTGAGTTTAGGCAAATCCATATCATAAACACGCCATGAAAGAAAGGCCTTTGTGGCAAATTATGAAAGGATCACCTTTATGGCGTGCTATATCTGATAATCGGTATGATGTATTCTACTAAGTCTATGTAGCATGAATTGTTAAGAATATCTAGTAAGTTATGAATATGAATGTCTTTCTCGATGGTAAAACATGAGTAAGTTCTAGTAGTTGTGTAACAAGTATAACTAAGACAAGGTATTGATATACTTTGGAATTAAAGTTGTAACATCCCGATTTTGGGCCTAGTCGAAATAGTGGTTTTGGGACCACAAATCCGATGAGGAAAAAATTATTTTTACTATATTTTTATCGCCTAAAATTTCACAGAATGATTTCATGAAAATTTCGTTCAAAAATTTCGACGTTTGGGCACTCAATTTAGTCAAAAGGACTAAATTGTAAAAAGTGCAAAAGTTGAGTTCTTCATGTTAGAGGTGTCCAATTGTTATGAAATTTTAAATTGGAGGTCTTTATATATTAATTAGACCATTGGTTAAGTTATGGACAAAAATGGACATGAGATAAGTAAAATAGGAAAATTTTAAGTTAGGGGCATTTTGGTAATTTGGTAATTAAAATGAATTAAAACGGAAAAAGATGGAAAATTGTGCTCATCTTCTTCATTTGGTCGAAATTAGAAAGGTGGGAAGCCATATTTAGGATTTTCAAGCTTTCAAGCTCCATAGTAGGTGATCCCAACCCTCGTTTTTAATGTTCTTTACGTTTTTAAAGTCCCGGTAACTTGATTTAGCTTATTCTAGCAATAATTTAAACTAGGGTTCATATTTGGAAAAATACCCATAGGTGAAATGTGTTTATTTTGACGTTTTTTGGTAGAATATGAAGCTTGGAATTATGTTAAACAACTTTTGCTAAGCGATTTTAAGTGAAAACGAGTAAAACGACAAAATCGGTAAAAATACCTAATGTTCATAAGTAAGTGTTAGAGTGGGAATTTGATGTTTCCATAGAAGGGAAAAATGTTCAGCATGTCATAAAACATAAGAATAAGGGATGAAGTTTAATTTCTGAGCTTTGGGGAAAAAGTGTAATTATGCAAAAGTTTAGAGGCAAAATCGTAATTTTTCCAAGTTCGAGTCAAGGATTGTTTTGATGAATGTGAGTATTAAATAAGATAAATTTGCTATTATAGATCAAGAAGAACGAAATTTGGAGTTAGACCGAGAAAAGAAAAAGGTTGAAGACTAACGTGCTAGATTTGATCATATTTTGTACCGAGGTAACTTTACGGTAAATAAATGCAATATTTTGATAATAATTATTAATGCTGCTATTTATCAACAATTATATATTTATTTCATGAAAATATCTAATGTTGACTTAAGTATGAGGTGACAGAGAATCAGTGATAAAAGCCCCGTTGAAACAATGGGAATGTATCGGATACAAATGTCATGACATTAAGGGAATGAAATCCCATGTAAGACCATGTCTGGGACATGGGATTGGCATTATTGAGATTATAAGAGGTCCCATGTAAGACCATGTCTGGGACATGGCGTTGGCACCAAGATGAGAGGTCCCCCATAAGACTATGTCTGGGACATGGCATGGGTACCGATATGAGAACTCCCATGTAAGACCATATCTGGGATATGGCATTGGCAGTACAGAAAACATCCCATGTAAGACTATGTTTTGGACATAGCTTTGACATGTATTATCAAACAAGAGACCCGAGTATCCTTAGTATTTCAAGTGATTCAACGGGCTAGTAAATAGACCATGTCACATGATGGTTCAAATAAAAGCATAATAATAAATTCAGGTGAGTTATAAGGATTGAGAATATCTCAGTTATCAGTTGAGAAAGAAATTTCAGTAAGGGAGGAGTAAGTTATAATCATGAGTTATTTAAGTAAGCAAGTAAGGAAACAAGTAAGTGAGTAAGTAAAGAACCGAGTAAAGATTCTAATGTTTGATGAAATTTATGAGTATGATTATTTATGATAAATGTTGTTATTTATTTACTTGTAAACTTACTAGGCTATATGCTTACTTTCTTTATTTTCTTTATTTTTATAG
The DNA here is from genome assembly GCF_007990345.1 of Gossypium hirsutum. NCBI lineage: Eukaryota > Viridiplantae > Streptophyta > Magnoliopsida > Malvales > Malvaceae > Gossypium > Gossypium hirsutum. The sequence goes on from NC_053444.1 coordinate 43,751,414, forward strand.
TATCGCCAAGTCAGTTCGAGGATCACAAGGACGTCGAAGTTCGTCTCACACTATCTACAGACATCTCGGTATTATGTGATTTCGAAACTTGTAAAGCTATGGCATGTATAGAGACTTAGTCATTTTGAGTGTGTTTATATGATATGGCTAATGGTTAGCTATTGAAATGGCTAATGAAGAACATGTGTGGTGTTATGAATGTCTAGGTGATAGTTTATACCTAGAAAATATGAAAGAGTAAAAATTTGCAATCAAATAGTTTTGGGACAGCAGCAGTGACGCGACTTTGAAAAATCACCAAGGATTGTATAAAATGAATTGGAGAGTGAATGATATATAGAATTAAAGATTATCGAGTCTATTTTCATATAAAAATAATGGTGTGGGTAAAGGAATTTTATACTCTGAGATATTTGAATTTTGTTTAGACAGGGTCAGAATGATTTTTGGATTCCCCTGTTCTGAATTTAAAAAATAATTAAAAATTGTAAAAAATTAATTATGAGTTATAATTTGTATGTATAGTTTCCTTAGTGAGTCTATTTTCTATAGAAACAAGTGAGAACACCTATGAAAATCATACGATGAGAAAATTTATTTTTAGTGAATAAAGGTCAGAACCATCAGACAGTGAAACAAAAGAGATTTTAATGAATAAACTATACTAATTGGTTAAACAAAAAATTTTGAAAATGTTATGGTAAGGTAATATATGAGTCTATTTTTAGGGAAAATTTATAGATCTAAATTTTGAGTTTCGTAACTCGAGTTATAATTAAATTAGTGACTACTACGCAGGTGCACAGTATTATGGTGAATAGTGAAATAAATTTTAAACGCAAATTTTTATGCTCCGAACTGGTAAGTTAAATCAGATAACGCCTCGTGCTCAACTCCAGAAATGGTCTCGGGTAAGGGGTGTTACATTTATTTGTATCAGAGCCATTGTTTAGCCGATTCTCAGAATATTCAGTATGAATAAAAGTCTAACTGTACATGCCATACTTGTATTTTGATAGTGTGACGACTCTTAACGACTTTAAAATGTTTTCTTTTATAGCTATGGATCCCGAATGAGCTAGTACAGATGATGTAGAGAGTAATGCGGTCACTCCCACAGAAGGGACGGTGCCACAAGATGTTAGTGAAAGGCCTGTTACAGTTAGTCAGGGGGGAGGGGCTCGAAAAGCCTTCTTCCAAGCTATGAATGAATGGTTTGTCGAGTTCGTTCATATGAATCCGGCTGTTAGACCTCCACCCCCTCATGATTTTCAGATCCCCCATGTAGCTCCCTCAGTTAGAGGCATAGGTACAGTTAAAAGAGAAAGGACACCAGTTGATAAGATCAGAAAACAAGAGCTGAAGAGTTTCGGGCTACTAAAGATGATGATGCAGAGAGAGCAGAATTTTGGCTTAAGAATACTAATAGAGTCTTTGATGAGTTATCTTGTACACCTGAGGAATGCATGAAGTGTGTTGTTTCACTTCTCAGAGATTCGGCCTATCATTGGTGGAAGTCTCTTGTATCAGTTGTACCGAGTGAGAGAGTTACTTGGGATTTCTTTCAAGAGGAGTTCCGTAAAAAGTATATCAGTCAGAGGTTTATTGACCAAAAAAGAAAAGAATTCCTTGAGCTAAAGAAGGGTAAGATGACTGTTACTAAGTATGAACATCAATTTTTTAGACTCAGCAAGTATGCTCGAGAGTGTGTATCTACAGAAGCTATTATGTGCAAAACATTTGAAGATGGGCTCAATGATGATATCCGACTGTCAGTTGGTGTTCTAAAGATAAAAAAGTTTATTGTTCTAGTTGAGAGAGCCTGTAAGGCAGAGGAGTTGTTAAAAGAAAAAAAAGGCAAAGCTAAAATTGAAGTTCAAGACAAGAAGAAAATACAGATGACCAGATCATTTTAGTCTACATCCAAGAGGCCTAGAGAGTTCTCTATTAGATCAAATTTTTCAGCCGGGTATCCTAGCTGAAATAGAGGTAGAGGATTTGTGGGTTCAAGAGCTCAGACTACTATAGTTGCAAGTGTGGGTAGTACTCGACCATCTAAACCAGAGTGTGCTCAGTGTGGTAGACGTCATCTCGGTAAAAGAGAAGTAATATTGAGTGCAAGATCAGGAAATGCTCCCATTAGAGGCAGACCACAGAGGAATCTGTGAGTTGGAGCAAGTAACAGGGGTATGTCCAGATACTCAGCAGCTAGATCAGATGTTAGAACACCCATAAGGACTTATGCTATTTGCGCTCGCGAAGAGGCATCCTCCTCCGATGTGATTACGGGTACATTTTCTCTCTATGATACTAGTGTTATTGCTTTGATTGATCCGGGTTCGACCCATTACTATATTTGTATGAGATTGATGCCTAGTATGAACATGCCTATAGAATCTACCAAATTTGTGATTAAAGTATCGAATCCATTAGTCCAGTATGTGTTAGTAGACAAAGTATGTAAAAATTGCCTTTTGATGATTAGAGGTCACTGCTTTTCGGCTAATCTCATGCTATTGCCATTTGATGAGTTTGATGTGATTCTTGGTATGGATTGGTTGACTGCCTATGATGTGATAGTGAATTGTGGAAAGAAATACATTGAATTGAAATGCAAAAACGGTGATATTATTCGGGTTAATTCAGAAGAGTCAGATAGTTCTCTTACCATGATTTATGTTATGTCTGCTCAGAAATGTTTGAGAAAAGGGTATGAAGCTTATCTTGCTTTTGTATTGAATACTAAAGATCCAGAGTTGAAAATTGAATCAGTGCCAGTAGTTTGTGAGTTTTCCGATGTGTTTCTGAAAGAATTGCCAGGTTTGCCTCCTATTAGAGAAGTTGAGTTTGGTATTGAGTTGATTCTAGGTACCACTCCTATTTCTATTGCTCCTTATAGAATGGCCCCGTTGGAATTGAAAGAATTGAAAGCTCAGTTGCAGAAATTAACTGATAAAGGTTTTGTAGGGCCTAGTTGTTCTCCGTGGGGTGCACCAGTGCTTTTTGTGAAAAAGAAAGACGGTTCGATGAGGTTGTGTATAGATTATTGGCAGCTTAATAAAGTCAAAATAAAGAATAAATATCCACTGTCTAGAATTGATGATCTGTTTGACCAATTGAAGGGAGCCACTGTGTTCTCTAAGATAGATTTGAGATCTGGTTATTATCAGTTGTGGGTTAAAGAGTCAGATGTTCTGAAGACTGCTTTCTAGACTAGGTATGGTCACTATGAGTTTCTTGTGATGCCATTTGGTTTGACTAATGCTCCTGTCATATTCATGGATTTAATGAACTGAATCTTTCGACTGTACTTGGACAAGTTTGTAGTTGTGTTTATTGATGATATTCTGATTTATTCTCCTGATGAGACCGAACATGCCAAACATTTAAGAATAGTTTTATAGATTTTGAGAGATAATAAGCTTTATGCCAAGTTTAGTAAAAGTGAGTTCTGGATTCAGGAAGTTGGATTCCTTGGACACATTGTCTCAGGTGATGGTATTAAAGTTGAATCTGAGTAAAATTTCAGCAATTGTTAATTGGAAGCCTCCAAGAAATGTTTCAGAGGTTAGAAGCTTTCTTGGATTAGCTGGTTATTACAAACTATTTGTAAAGGGATTTTCCATGATAGCTACCCTGTTGACAAGGTTGTTACAAAAAGATGTTAAGTTTGAATGGACTGAAAAATGTCAGCAGAGTTTTGACAAGTTAAAGGCATTGTTGACTGAAGCTCTTGTTTTAGTACAGCTAGAACCATGTAAAGAATTTGTGATTTACAATGATGCATCCTTAAATTGATTGGTTTGTGTACTTATGCAGGAAGATAAAGTAATAGCATATGCTTCCAGATAGTTAAAGCCACATGAGAAAAATTACTCGACACACGATTCAGAGCTAGCTGCCATTGTATTTGCATTGAAGATCTGGAGACATTACTTGTACGGTGAGAAGTGCTGAATATTCACTGACCATAAAAGTTTGAAATACTTGATGACTTAGAAATATTTGAATTTGAGGCAAAGAAGATGGCTAGAATTGATTAAAGATTATGAACTAGTGATCGATTATCATCAGGGTAAGGCAAACATTGTTGCTGATGCCTTGAGTAGAAAGTCTTTATTTACATTGAGAGCTGTGAATACTAGTTTGGCTTTATCAGATGACGGTTCTATTTTAGCTGAGTTGAGAGCTAAACTAATGTGTCTTGAAGAAATCTGTAAAGCTCAGAAAGATGACAATGAGTTGCAAGCTAAAAGAGCTCAGTGCCAGTCAGGTGTAGAGTCTGATTTTCAGGTTGGTTTTAATGGTTGTTTGATGTTCAGAAATCGAATATGTGTACCGAAGAATGATGATCTTATTTGAAAGATCTTACAGGAAGCACATAGCAGTTCATTGTGTATTCACCCAAGTAGTACAAAGATGTATAAAGATGTGAAGAAAATATACCGGTGGGCAGGAATGAAAAGAGATATTTCAGAATTTGTTTCTAGATGCTTGATCTGTCAACAGGTAAAGGCTGAACATCAGATACCTTCAGGTTTATTACAACCTGTGTTAGTTCTTGAGTGGAAATGGGACCGAGTTACCATGGATTTTGTAGCAGGGTTGTCGTTGACACCGAAAAAGAAAGATGCAATATGGGTTGTAATTGATAAGTTAACGAAGTCAGCTCATTTTATTCCAGTTCGTATGAATTATTCACTTGACAAGTTAGCTAAATTGTATTTTTCAGAGATAGTTAGACAACATAGGGTACCATTATCGATTATCTCAGACAGAGATCCGAGATTTACTTCGCGATTTTGGAGGAAGTTGCAAGAAGCTTTGGGTACAAAGTTGAAATTCAGTACAGCTTTCCATCCTCAGACCGATGGTCAGTCAGAGAGAGTGATTCAGCTACTTGAAGATATGTTCAGATGTTGTGTTTTAGAATTTCAAGGTTGTTGGGAGAAATATTTGCCACTGGTAGAGTTTGCCTATAATAATAGTTATCAGTCGAGTTCGAAGATGGCTCCTTATGAAGCTTTGTATGGACGTAAGTGTCGTACACCTTTGTATTGGATAGAACTTAAGGAAAATCAGATTTATGGGGTTGATTTAGTCAAAGAAACGGAAGAGAAAGTAAAAGTTATCAGAGATTGTTTAAAAGCGCTTTAGACAGACAGAAGTCTTATGCAAATTTAAAAAGAAAAGAGATCGAGTATCAAGTTGGTGACAAAGTTTTTTTGAAAGTATCCTCGTGGAAGAAAATTTTCAGGTTTGGCAAGAAAGGCAAACTAAGTCCACGTTTCATTGGACCGTTCAAGGTCACTGAAAGAATTGGGCCCTTAGCATATCGGTTAGCTTTGCTAACTGAGTTAAAGAAGATTCATAATGTATTCCATGTGTCTATGTTATGTTGTTACCGTTCCGATCCGTCACATGTGATCTCATCGACAGAGGTTGAGATTTAGCCAGACATGACTTATATTGAAGATCCGGTAAAAATTCTAGATAGAGAGATCAAGCAACTAAAGAACAAGAGTATTGCACTTATGAAAGTGTTATGGAATAGGCATGGGGTTGATAACGCTACATGGGAGCCTGAAGAGGCTATGCAAAAACAGTACCCAAATCTCTTCATAGGTAGGATTTTGGAGGACGAAAATCCCTAAAAGGGGGGAGAAATGTAACATCCTGATTTTGGGCCTAGTTGGAACAGTGGTTTCGAGACCACAAATTCGATGAGGACAAATTTATTTTTACTATATTTTAATGGCTTACAATTTCACGGAATGATTTCGTGAAAATTTCGTTCAAAAATTTCGACGTTTGGGCACTCAGTTTAGTCAAAAGAACTAAATTGTAAAAAGTGCAAAATTTGAGTTCTTCATGTTAAATTGGAGGTATTTATATGGTAATTAGACCATTGGTTAAATTATGGAAAAAAATGGACATGAGATAAGTGAAATAGGAAAATTTTAAGTTAGGGGCATTTTGGAAAATTAGTAATTAAAATGAATTAAAAGGGAAAAAGATGGAAAATTGTGATCATCTTCTTCATTTGGCCGAAATTAGCAAGGAGGAAGCCATAGTTAGGGTTTTCAAGCTTCCAAGCTCCATAGTAAGTGATCCCAAGCCTCGTTTTTAATGTTCTTTACGTTTTTGGAGTCCCGATAACTTGATTTAGCTTATTCTAGCAATAATTTAACCTAGGGTTCATATTTGGAAAAATACCGATAGGTGAAATGTGTTTATTTTGATGTTTTATGGTAGAATATGAAGCTTGGAATTATGTTAAACAACTTTTGCTAAGCGATTTTAAGTGAAAACAAGTAAAACGACATAATCGGTAAAAATACCTAATGTTCATAAGTAAGTGTTAGAGTGGGAATTTGATGTTTCCATAGAAGGGAAAAATGTTCAGCATGTCATAAAACATAAGAATAAGGGATGAAGTTTAATTTTTGAGCTTTGGGAAAAAAGTGTAATTATGTAAAAGTTTAGGGGCAGAATCGTAATTTTTCCAAAGTTCGAGTCAAGGATTGTTTTGATGAATGTGAGTATTAAATAAGTTAAATTTTCTATTATAGATCAAGAAGAACGAAATCCGGAGTTAGACCGAGGAAAATAAAGGTTGAAGACTAAAGTGCTAGATTTGATCATATTTTGTATCGAGGTAAGTTTACGGTAAATAAAAGAAATATTTTGATAATAATTATTAATGCTGTTATTTTTTAGCAATTATGCATTTATTTCATGAAAATATCTAATGTTGACTTAAGTATGAGGTGGCAGAGAATCAGTGATAAAAGCCCCATTGAAACATTGGAAATGTATCGGATACAAATGTCATGACATTAAGGGAATGAGATCCCATGTAAGACCATGTCTGGGACATGGCATTGGTATCATTGAGATTATGAGAGGTCCCATGTAAGACCATGCCTGGGACATGGCGTTGGCACCGAGATGAGAGGTCCCCCATAAGACTATGTCTGGGACATGGCATAGGTACCGATATAAGGACTCCCATGTAAGACCATATCTGGGATATGGCATTGTCAATACAGAAAACATCCCATGTAAGACTATGTTTGGGACATAGCTTTGGCATGTATTATTAGACAAGAGACCCGAGTATCCTTAGTATTTCAAGTGATTCAACGGGCTAGTAAATAGACCATGTTACATGAAAGTTCAGATAAAAGCATAATAATAAATTCAGGTGAGTTATAAGGATTGAGACTATCTCAGTTATCAGTTGAGAAAGAAATTTCAGTAAGGGAGGAGTAAGTTATAATCATGAGTTATTTAAGTAAGCAAGTAAGTAAACAAGTAAGTGAATAAGTAAAGAACCGAGTAAAGATTCTAATGTTTGATGAAATTTATGAGTATGATTATTTATGATAAATGTTGTTATTTATTTACTTGTAAACTTACTAGGATATATGCTTACTTTCTTTATTTTTATAGTATCGCCAAGTCAGTTCGAGGATCACAAGGACGTCGAAGTTCGTCTCACACTATCTACAGACATCTCGGTATTATGTGATTTCGAAACGTGTAAAGCTATGGCATGTATAGAGACTTAGTCATTTTGAGTGTGTTTATATGATATGGCTAATGGTTAGCTATTGAAATGGCTAATGAAGAACATGTGTGGTGTTATGAATGTCTAGGTGATAGTTTATACCTAGAAAATATGAAAGAGTAAAAATTTGCAATCAAACAGTTTTGGGACAGCAGCAGTGACGCAACTTTGAAAAATCACCAAGGATAGTATAAAATGAATTGGAGAGTGAATAATATATAGAATTAAAGATTATCGAGTCTATTTTCATATAAAAAGAATGATGTGGGTAAAGGAATTTTATAGTCTGAGATATTTGAATTTTGTTTCAGAATGGTTTTCGGATTCCCCTGTTCTGACTTTAGAAAATCGTTAAAAATTGTAAATAAATAATTATGAGTTATGATTTGTATTTATAGATTACTTAGTGAGTCTATTTTCTTTTGAAACAAGTTAGAACACCATATGAAAATCATACGATGAGAAAATTGATTTTTAGTGAATAAAGGTTAGAACCGTGAGACAGTGAAATAGGGGAGACTTTAATGAATATACTGTACTAATTGGATAAACCAAAAATTCTGAAAATTTTATGGTAAGATAATACATGAGTTTATTTTCATGGAAAATTTATGTATCTAAATTTGGAGTTTTTTAACTCGAGTTATAATTAAATTAGTGACTGCTACGCAGGTACAGAGCATTATGGTGAACAGTGAAATAAATTTTAAAAGCAAATTTTTATGCTCTGAACTGGTAAGTTAAAACAGATAACACCTCGTGCTCGACCCCGGAAACATTCTCGGGTAAGGGGTGTTACAAGAGTTGAATAATGTCTTAAGGGTTCTCTATGAAAGGAATATGTTTATCTATATGACAAGAATGGTGTTTGTTATGATGATTTGTAAGTAGAAAAATAGTGGGTATCGTAGCTTCTTCAAAATTTAATTTGAATATGGGTCAATGTTAAATTGAGTTATGGGATCCTAATATAGAATGATATAGAGCCTATCTAGATGTTATTCACAGAGAATTATCGGTATGAGTATGTGAATAGAATGGAATTAGGGTATGTTTAAGTGAGAACCAATAGTATGAAAAATTGTGTAGGTATTTGCCATATTATGTATCCACCCAAGACAATGTCAGTAAAAAATTATTCGTAAAAAGAGCATGAGTTCAACTATGGATTGTTGGAGGTGGATTTTAAGGGTATATTCTGTTACAGAAGTATTATGAGGCAAGAGAATCATGTAATAAAGTAGAAGGGTCCTCTAGTTAATTAAGTATGAAAGATTAAGTATGACAAAGATATGACAATTGGCAGATACGAGAATGATAAGATTGTATGACACCAGTTGTAATAAATGATGCACAGTAGAAGTTGACTCATGGAAAGTCCTAGAATATTACGAAGACTCCATCAAGGTATGGTTAATGAGCTCACTAAGTACTTCTGTACTTACAAGATTATTATTTCTTTTCAATTTTGTTGATAAGAGGCTTCGCCTAGAGGGTCAACGCTAAGAGTATTAGATGTGTGGCACAGTCTTGAAATTTGCCTTTTAAGTCTATCTTGAATAAATTTCCAACTTTTACAGATTTGTATTAGATGTGTTGTAATAAGTTGTTTAACATATATTTCATTTTTAATTTTGAAAATGTTAAGCTTTTCTTTCGAACTTCAAATAACAATTTTGAAATAAATGAGAAATTTTAAATTGTTTGCTAAATGTTTTGCATCATCTAGTTACACCCGAGATTCGGACTTGGTGAATCAAGTCAGGTAAAAGGTGTTACAATTTTTTAATATTAGAGCCTGGTTCAATTAGTTCTTGGACCATGAATATAAAGAAGTCTTGTATGCATAGTACGTCGAATCTAGCTTAGTCACCCGGGTACGTTAAATTTATGTTTGTATGAAATAAGTTTCGTTTAAAATATTGTGATAAGGATGATGAGAAGTGAATAAAAAGATAGTTTGATTAAAAACTAGAGAAATTACCTGAATGATGGAAAGAGAAGTACAAGATAAAAAAAAAGAAATACTTAATTATCCCCTTCTGAGGGCTGATGTATGGGCACGGTAGGGACCTAGTCTAATGGAGGGTGATCTTCTGGACTATGCTCTATATTTGTTAAGTTCTTATAATTATCTACAACTTCAGGTGTATCATGAAGGAAAAAGTTAGTTGATTGTTTCTACTCTCTTTGGAAGGTTTCTTGTTCTGCACCTTCAAAATGGTAAACATTAAAGCTAAGTGACTTCGTAGAAATTTCCTTCAATTAGTTGAAGTCTACTATTCCAAAATCAAGAGGACCTGTAGCCACTTTGGCGTGTAGAATCAAATTTGACCTCCATTTTGGCAAGGTCTCGATAAAATTCTTTTGAGTGTCCTCTTGAAACTTTTAAAGGTTTCTTTATGATATTGGCGTAGTATCTCCAACTCTACCTTGTGAGTTTCCTCTTGAATCTTAAACTTTTCCTCTAAGATGGAATTTTCATCCTTCAGATGATTGATCTCCTCCTTGTACTACTCACACTCAGACTGAGCATTTCTAAACTTATTCGTTAGGGTTTTGGCTCGAGTATCCAGCCTTCCAATCAAATTATTGGATTCTTGATATTTCTGACGTAATTTAGCTAAGGAGTCTTTGCCAATCTTTATTGCCTTTTATAAATTTGTCATTTTGTTGTTATAGTGCTTAACAGCTTCTCTAAGAGCCCTACTCTAAAGACCATATTCGATAAAAATGATTTTTGAAACTTGGGCCATAAGTGATAAATGACATTCAGTGGATTTGGATGAGAGGTATGAGGAGAGGGTTTCTCTTAATTTTAGAGGTAACAAGCTTTGTTATTGTTGAGATATAGAGCTTAGAGATGTGGTAACGAGCACTGACTCCAAAAGAGCTTGCCAAGGAAATTTTTAGCTTCCAGTATCCAGTAGACTGTTACCTGAGTGACCTTTCGAGTTTACAATTTCTCTTGTGTGAAGGTTTCCATAACTATGGAACAAACTCTATGGCGGTTACATTCGCTATATACTTAGGTTCCAGCTAGCCCCACTTTACCAACTAGGCTATCCGGGGCACATATGTTTGTGCCTTCCCATAAAAGCTATGATTTCAGCGAAGCCTTATATTGGGAGTGAAACTCTTGTAACTCATCCAAGACCTTCCTCTAACTTATAGAGTTTCTTTGAGCACCTTCTAGTGGTTCTTAATTCTTAATGGAGGAACCTTACCTGCGATCCATAGATAAATCCTCTTTTGTTTGCCTATATACAAGGAATTATAGGCATGACATTCCCATAACTGGTTCTAGCTGGGTTACCACCAGATGCAATACCGACATCCTTGCTTACCATTTTGATAGAATTTTCCCCATTTTTATTACTGTTGCCTTATTTGTCGGGTTCCTCAATTCCCGTTGGCCACCTATCGTTTGTTAGCACTTGCAATTCCCTCTCTTGTGTGATTTATATGATTGCCGTCATTGTATACTACCCCATTTTTATTGTCTTGGTGGACCATCCCATGTTTACGTCCTGGCGGACTAACCTTGCGTTTATTGTCTCGGCAGACTCCATATGTTGCCACAGCGGAGCTATTTTCTCACACATTATGCTCCATGTTTCTCGTCCTAGCGGACTACCCCATGTTTATTATCCTGGTGGACTATATTGGTTGAAATAGCCTAGTTATAGTCTTACATCTTAAACCTCTGTGAGGTGTCGCCCCGAAGGACCTTACTTTTGTCGCGATGTTGCCCCATAAAGCCTACTAACCATTGTAGTGATGTTGCTCTATGAAACCTAATAATCTCATCACGGTATCACTCTAGCGAGCCAGTTAATATCATTCTATTTTACATCTAACCTTGATGCTTGAACACCGTAGTGTCTCTTCTGCAAAGCCTGGATCTTCACACATCACGGTTTGCACCCAACAACACCGAATTGCAAAATTTAATGGAAATTCCATTTCCCTATCCATCTGCCCTTGCATGGTTGTGTTTTTGAGGTTCGTTTTTAGTATTTTTACATTTTTGAGATTGTTTAAGCTTAGTTTAGTTAACCCTGGAGTTAATTTGAGAAATTTTTTAAATTTTAAGGACCCACTATAAATGAATTGAATGTGTTTTGAACTTAGTTGTTAGATTAATAAGGTTGATAGTTAAATAGAAATAATTTGCTCAGTGATCTTTGGTAGTTTTAATGTTTAAGGATTTATTTGAGAAAATAGTAAAACTTCATGTAAATAGATTAAAATGATGATAAATATGGGCTGATTATGAACCCTATGAAATTCAACTAATATGAGTTTTAGTTAACTGTGGTTAATTTGCAAGTTTCGAGTTTAAGGACTAAACTGCATAGAGGTTAAAATGTGAGGGTAATTTTGTAAATTCACTTGGATAAGGGTTATAAGCTTAAATTAATTATGTAAGCTATTTTAATTATTAATTGAACAAAAATTATTATTTGGATCAAGAAACGGGCCAATCGAACTTAAATTGTGGAAAAACTAAAGTATTGTACTAATCGTTTACTTTATTTTTGCAACTGTTTTTGTCAAGGTAAGTTCATATAATGGTTAACTTATTTCTTGTGGAATTGATTAAATTATAATGACTAATTATGCTATAAACTTAAATGTTTATTGTATATTATATGCTAAATTGGATTAAATTGCTATAGTGAATAATTGATAAATTGTTTGAAATTATGTATTATGTAAATGTGAGTATGAGTATGAGATGTTGTAATGGAAATGAAATTCAAGGATAAGGTTATATAATATATCTTGTTTGAACCTCTTGAATACTTAGGATACAAATGACATGTCATTAGGGGTTATTTATAGTTTTGCGTGTTGGTCTTGGATGTCCTACCGATGGCTGAGGTCCTGCTTTTGTTGCGGGTTGTCCACAGCTCGTGTGAGTAGCATCATGTAACCTAACATCTGGACCCACAGCGCTTGTGAGCATTTCCCGAGTATCTAATGTTATTTCATTTGGTTTAACGTGTGATAAAGGCTTAAATGGATGTGTATATATATATATATGAAATGTTATATGATCAAAGACATGTGAATTGGAAGATGATATAAATACTTGAAATGGGAAGCTATGTTATCAAACATATGATGGATGAAATATGTACGGAAATGTTTATTATTACATGTTCCATGATTTGTTAGAAGTATATGTTTTGTCATGTACTAACCTTGTGAAGTTGTGTGTATAGGAATGAAATGTATGCACATGATCTAATGAATGAACACATGCTTGAATGGTTTAAATATAACATGTTCGGTAAGTTTAAGTTCACATTATACGAGCTTACTAAGCTAATTGCTTATGTTAATTGTTTATTGTTCTGTAGGTCACCAGAAAGCTTGACCGGTTGGAATTAGGTCAGAGTACATTCACACTATCCATCCTTCATCTCAGTAGAAGTTTTGGCTATTTTGATGTTGGGTTATAAATGGCATGTACTAGGAGCTTTAAAGTTATTTTGTTTATGATGATGTTGTTTATAAGTTAGTTTGAGTGAGCTTTGTGGTTGTATATATATGTTGGGTATCTTTAGGTTATGTTTGAAACTTGAAGTGCTTTTGGTCATTAGCTAAATGCCTTTTGTGATTAGCTTGATATATGGTAAATGGATATGATGAAATGGAGGTTTTGTTATGTCTTAAAGGTAATGTCTTGAAAATATTGAGTATGGGTTTGTTTGGGTGTTTAATTTTTTGTACCAATGAGGGTACATTGGATAGACATTTAGATTGAATGATATGTGTGTGTTTTGGAATGTTTTGAACTTGTTTGAATGTGTTTTGAAGGCATGCTTATGGTTGATTTGGTTTTGGTTTGGCACCTAAGGAATTGGTGTTGTTTTACCTTGTTTTGGAAGTTATTTTAGGTGCACATAGCTTGAGACACAGGCTGTCACACGACCATGTGCCACACACGGTCACACCACATGGTCATGTGTGCAATTTTTTTAAGAGCAAGATTTTTCTACACGGCATAAATCTATTACATGGCCTGGAGACACGGTCGTGTGACCGTACTTCAAATTGTACACGGGCGGGCACATGGGCTACGACATGGTCATGTGACCCTATTTCAATTTATGCATGGTTTGGCCACATGACCAAGTCCCTGAGCCATGCAGCCTAGGCTTTGTCACACATTTGTGTGACCCCTATTTTCAAAATATTTCTAGAACTTTTTATTTTGTTTCAAATTAGTCCCCGATTGTTCCCAAACTATTTTTAGGGCCCCGTAAGCTCGTTTTAAAGCCCGTAATTGTGATTATGATATGAATGGAATGAATATTTAAATTTTGTTGTTTAAATTAATAAATGAATAGTTTAATAATTGTAAATTGTTTTGGTATGTGTCGTAATACTCTGTAACCCTAATTCGGCGACGAAGATGGGTTAGGGGTGTTACATTGTACCTTAACTATTTCAAGCATACTAACACACTAGTGGATGCTCTTATGTATAATCATCATTTTTCATATACAACATTTCCAAATAGAAAGTTCATACCAGCCATATAGCATTCAAAGGATATCCATGTGTGAAGTATAGAAACTCACCTGACGCTTCTTAGTCTCGTCAGCTTAGCATTTCTGAACGCTAGAGCTTCCATTCTCCTAGAAGCTCAGCATGACAACCAAAGTCATAAATTAAAATTAACATTCTAACTTAAAAATCAGTTTTCCAGAAACATTTAGGACCCCTCAAGGTTTTGAAAATTCCTAACTTAATTTCTTAAATTTACGAGCATTGAAGGACATAGAACCCTACCAGCTCACTAGATTCCCTACTTTTCTAAATTAAACCCCATGATACCCATTCCATGCAAAGCTTCCCAAAATTATCTCTTTTTTGGAGCAACGAAGAAGATGAAGAAGAGAAGAAAATTAAGCAGAGCTGAGAAGAATTCACCCCGGGAATTCATTTCTCAATTATTTATAGCCCTTCAAGCACGATTACCAACCTTATAAAAACAATCCATTAATAATCATTTTGTCTCCCACTAACGAACTAATTGGTTCTCATCTAACCTAATTAGAGTTGGAACTTAAGTATGGTCGAACTAGCCACTAAGTTTTTCCTGATATTTATGTGGAAACCTCCAACTTCCAATTTCTTTCAATTTAACCCTGTAATTATTTCAAATTTCCAAATGTAAAGAAAAATAAGTGTGACATATTTCCTGGCACTATTCATATTTTCTCTCTAGAGTATTTGTACTGATACAAGTTCACTTGGTATCGGTACAAGGGTGTAGCGGACCCAAAATCAAGCTTGAAGCACCTTTAAAACATGCATAAACATTCTTATATATTTTCCTACCAATATAAATCATTTTCAATCCTTAAAGTGCATTAAGATATCAATCAAAACATCATATTCTCATGTGTAATCAATTCTCAAATCATCATGGCACAAGAGATCTTAATATTTCAATCTAAATTCAACTATTTTATCGCTCTCTTCATTATCTTTCACTTAAAATACATAAATACATGTTACCTTAACTTCTGCAATTCAAATTCACTCATTCATTCCATATTCTCATAAATATACTTAGTCTTTGAATTTTAGTTATCATGCATTTCATAAACCATCCATGAAATTCACTTATTCCCTTGATTTACACTCTAGTTCTTTATTTCATTTCACTTATTCTTACCCATATCATTCATTCATCATTTGTTACTTAACCTCTACTAATTTTATATGCAAGACCATTTGATCATACATATCAATACACCTTTTGTTTTTATTCAATTTAGTCCTTAAAACTTCAAAATGAATTTACTTACATTATCACTTCACTTACTATAATTCATATCACTTCCTTTCAATAGTTTACAATATTTCCATTACTTTATTTTCCTTCTCACCTCAAGAACACATTATGTAACATCCCAAAATTTAGCTCAATAAAAATATAGAAATATATCAAAAATAAGGAACATGCCCAATGGTTGGTTATTAAATGTGGAAGCAAGAAAGTTAGTTGGAGGTCCTAATTTCAAGTTCTAACTCTTGCAAAATAAATTGATTTTTGCAAAATTCCCTTATTTGTAATGTGTTCTTGTCCAAGCCTAGTAAACCTAGGTATAATTATTAGTTTTTCACAAATAATCAGCCTTTAATGCTCCTCCTTATTGCCCTAGCTGTTCCTCTCCTCCTCTCCGTCTATTTGATTTTAATTTTTTTCTTTTCCTCCATTGCTGGCGTCGCCTACACCTCCCATTTTACCATCTCTTTGTTCTTATTTTTTCATCAAGATTGTGCATAATCTCCTTTACTATATTGCTGCAATTTCTACTTAACTAAATTATCCCCAAATCTGAAATATTGATCTCTAAGATCGATCCCAAACATTTTTAAGAAAGTGCCATCGTCGTTTTTCTCAAATAGCTTGTGTAAGATGTCTTCTTTCTTGAACTTCTTGATTAATCTTTCCAATTAAAAACCTAAATTTCTAAGTCTGGAATTTGGGGGATTTTAAAAAAAATTTTAAAGGTATTTTTCCAGTTTTTAATTAGATTTCAAATCATTTTAAAATTTAGCCCCAATTCTAGCCACCATAGGTGGTGGTGCTTGTGCATATGTGTAGAAAAGAGGGCTATTTTGTTTCTTGAATCTTACCCATTTAATCTCAGCCTTAATTTGAGTGCTTGAAACCTTCTAATTAGCCTTTAAACCCATTTCAATTAGGGAAAAATTTTCTTGATCGATTGGCCATTCGGAACTCACAAATTGGGAAGTGTAAGTGTAATTAAGCTTAAACTACTTTGTTGTTTCAACATAGTTTTTGGGTAAATGTTATGGATTGATTAGATGAAGGAATTTAATAATTATTAGATATTGATTTTCTAGTATATTATTTAATTAGGTGCTGACCCAAACATTTCAAATCAACGGTAAAGCCGAAGAATGATCGCACGTATGATTCACATCAAAACAGTGTAAGAAATCTAACTAGTTTGGATTCGTAAAATAGTTATAATTTTGATGATTGGTTTGAAAGCATAAGTGGGTATTTGGGGGCTGGTTTAAAGGTAAATTTATTGAATTGATACTGAATTTTGGTTTAGGTTCATATAATAATTTATTAAGGAAAATTGGAAGATTCGCTAGTGTGCTGCGAAGAAGCGAGAAATAAGGTGTGGGTCCTAAACTTGTAAATTTGTTTGATAATGGCAAATGTCATGTTATTCTTGATGAATTAGCTTCCTTATTGAATTGGTGTAATAGTCAAAATATTAGTTTTAGAGTGGCCAAACTAGGTACGTTTCGAGCCTTAAAAGATTAATGTGTTGGCAAAATTTCTAGTTTAACAATATGAAAGCGTGATTGAGATTGTTATCCATAATTTTATTATGTGATATGAGAATGTTTGATGGAATAGTATGAATTATTGAGATATTTGGTTTACGCATGATTTAAGTGCATGAAATATTTCCTATGATGTATATTGATGAGGTTTCTATTTATGCACAATGAAATTCGTAAAGTATGTGAAATCAAATGATATTGATAGATACCATCTTAATGGTAATTTGAAAGTTGGAACACTATTTTCTTTTACCGAAAATATGTGGTTATTGAGGACATGTTGAACTTGTCAAATAAATATGAAAAATATTGAAATATGAATATGTATGAGTTTGTGTGACATATTGCATATGCATTAGGTTGGGATATTTCATGGTTGATAGACGAGTTTTGTAGAGAAATGGCGACATATTAAGTTCGTATATATTCGTAGTCAGTGCACTGCATTTGGAGTACTGAGGGGACTGACGATTATATCGCATTATTTGTTTTGTGGCAGTTTTACTGCATTATTGATTATTGGTGGTTTTACCACATTAAGCTTTTCTCATATACGTTGGAGTTTGGCAGACGGGTTCTGGGGAACTCGTGGTGTGTAGCGGATGGTATGGGTAGGATCTCACTTGTGCATTTGAAATTACTATTAATAATGTTTGATTATGCTATTGGTATCTGTATGAAATTGCTTGTATGAATGCTTAATACTTGCTTGTTTAGTCTTACAATAAGCTTGTTAAGTTCACCCTATTACATAAACTTCTCAGGAAATGATTGAACATAGGATCGGAATTGGCATGCGGACTCATGACGGACTTCAGGCTTAATTTCGTCATATTATTTTAATTTACTTATATTTTTAAGTTATTTTATTATTGTTATCAAGTTTTGGATTATAAAGTTTCTTTAAATTGTGGTTTGAGACTGTTTGAGACTTTTAGGGTTTTTCATGCATGCATGACACTCATATTTGGTATAGATACACGGTTTATATATATATATTGAAATGGACTATGCATGATTTATGGCTACGTTAATAATTTGACTAGAAATGGTACATTTTCTCTGCTAAGAAGATAACAAAATGGTTTTTCAAAGGCAACACCGTCAGTAATGTTTTATAAAAACTCACCCAATTCACCAAATTAACCTAAGCATGGCTCGACTAAGTAAATGTACATTTTCCAAAGTTAGCAATAGAAACCTTGATTTTACAGAAGAGGGTACTTGCAGGTTTTAAATTATCGATAGAGTAGGTTCGACATTAATGTGTCCAATGTGGCCTTCACGTTTCAGCCATAACATCTAGGCTAGGTTTGGGAGGCTACATGTTAAAACATAATCAAATTCTATATTAGAAATCACATTATTACATTTTTACTTCAATTAAACATAAATTCCAAAAGGAAACACTTGAATTCTTAATTTCTTATTTATTTCATATATTATTAATGAAATTTCACTATTCCTTTTTAGATATACTCCATCTCTTCTCCATTCCACATCCAATATACATATAAATGAATCTTTTCCTTCATGGTTAACATGCATATTTAAAAATTTATTAAACAATAGATTATAACAAAATAAAAATCTCTTCTTCTTATGTATAGATTAACGTGAGAAGCATGGACTGATGAGAGAAATTTATACATTTTCCATGAAAATATCTCATTAATTTAATTAATTAAAATATTGAAATACTATATAAAATATCTTATAATAAAATAAAATTAAGTTAATAATAAAATATTCTACTAATCGTATTTCAACACAAAATATTCATCAATTGTGATCATAATAATTCATGATAATTATCTTGACTGAGAAATGACTATTTTGCCCTTTTAATATCTCAATATTCAATTTTATGCTATTTCTCACTTTTGGTAAAATTGCAATTTAGTCCTTCAACTTTTTTGAAATTATATTTTAACCTCATAAATTTTAAAAAAATTATAATAGGGTCACAACACTTTTCATATTTTTATGATTTAGTCCTTGCCTTAAATTAATACGTCATGTCATACTTATTGATTCAACATCATTTGGTATCATACGACCTTCTCTTTAATCGATCGCATACCTTATTTCACTAAGAATCTATCACATATAGTTTACGACCAATAGGGTTTTAGGATGTTACAGACTTAATTAACATGGATCCAGTTCCTTTAGCTCCTTTGTAGAATCCTATTTAGGATGATATGCGAGAAGCTAACATTAATGACCAACAATGTATAGTTGATTTTGATGCTCCCATAGATGAGGTTGAGAATGATCAACACCAAACACCTATAGCTTCACCAACAGTTCCACCTCGAAGATCAACTAGAGATTGATGATCTTCCGTGAGGTATTCTTGATGCAGTCATTGAAAGCATCAAAAATATTCTATCCCTAATAAATAATGAAAAAGAATAGTAAAAGGGAAGTAGGGTCAAATCCTTAGGGATTGGACTTGCACAATATCTTGTTCTGTGAAATCTCAATCAGAATCTTTCCCATGAAAACCTGCGTTCCAAGAAAAAAATAAAATAAAAAATAACAGAATTAAAGGTTTGGATCTGGAAACGAAAAATAAAATAAAAACAGAATTAAGAATATTGAATCGAAAATTCGAGAAATTAAAATAGAGCTGAGAGAAAGGAAATTCCTATGGTGGGTTCCAGGCTCCAGTTGTCTCGTTCTGCCTTGGGTTCAATCCTCGGCTTTTAGATGATCCTTCCCAAACCGAATAAGCCAGTTATAGTGGAAGAGGACGCCTACAACCACCAACTCCAAGGATTTAGACTTATGATTTAGTGGAACCTGACTCTAGCCAACAATCGCTTCTGTGGGATCGTCTTATGCTAGATCAACGCTTCTCAATGGCGAATCCCACACCATTTTGTCTCTTGGGCTCGCTAACCTTGACGTAGTAAGCTAACAAATCGACTGTGCAACCTTTCCAAAACATACAAAGCGGCCGCCTTTGCATACGTTGAAAACCTTACTTCTTAAGGGACATGGACAGAAGTGTCAGCCCCGTAGTGCGGAGAAATGATGAATACTCAGTGAGGAGGCTAAGTACGAACTTTAAGCCTCAAGAACCCTTTTTGGGGAATATCGACAACTTTTGGCTAGATGGGTTTAGTGGCTCATGGTTGTCGTGTAAAAGAAAATAAATAAAATAAAAAATAGAGATTTTATTGAAAGGAAATATGAGAAGAACAAAAGCCTAGAATTTTGGGGAGAGAGTGTTTACAGAAAAAGATGGATGCATTTTAGTCACTTCACCCCCAATTTATAGTGCTAGGGGAGATAGTCTAATCCTACTTAAACTCCCAAAAGATAAATACATTTAATTGAAGATAAATAAAGATAAATAAAATAAAATCCTAAAATTAAATAATCCTTAATAATTATCTTAATATTAATTATCCTAATATAATTAAAATAGAGTCTGATAGAATAAAATATATTCTTTTTGCATTTCAACCCTTGTTTCCTCCATGCTTGCACTTTTGACACCAACTTTTTCTTGTGTCGCACATTGACCCATTTTATCTCTAAATTTACGCTTTTGGCCCGTACTTTTTCTTTTTCCTCAAATTTAGTCCCTACGAGATAAAATATCATAAATAGCTCAAATTAGTAGGATCATACTCAGAATAAATACATAATTAATACATAAAAATAGTTATTTTAGAGTGTTATCAATTCTACTGATGAGTATTGATATGAATGAGTTCAAAACAGGATTGTAAATTTATCCAAGTTGCGGATGTGACTTAGGGCTCTAGATGACCAGAAAGAAACTTGGAGTTTGACACAACTTGAAATGCAAACAAATCCATGTAAGATCTAAGAATTTAAAAATTAAAGAAAGCAATTAAAATAGATAATTAAGATAGAAAAAAATAATTAAATAAATTAAAGATTTGAATAATTAAATAGGAACAAAATAAAATAAAGAAGAAAATAAAACAAATAGATGGAAAGGATGAAAATGGCAGGTAGAAGTCCTAAGGAGCCTTATAAACCCTATGAATCCACAACCTCCTTCAAACGACTTTAATTTCCCCTCAATGAAAGAAAACATGGCAAGAAAAACCTGAAGATGATCCCCACAATCTAAAAAGATTGTTAAAACTCATCTAAAAGAAAACTCAAGAGAAATTCTTAAAAAGAAAACTCAAGAGAAATTCTTAAGTCAAAAGGAAGAATGATTTGATTCGTGTACATTAAAGAGGCCTTTAAATTGGCTAGCTAGCTATATCTAAATAAAACTCTTAAGTGTACTGAAACTCTAATTTAGTCATTTTTCACTCTTACATTTAAAATCTATCAATTTAGTACGTAAAACTTCAAGAATCGAACAATGACATCTTCCACAAACTTTAATAGTTTCAAAAATTAACACACATGTCAACTAGATTAAGCTCCTGAGATTCCAAAAAAAAAAAATACAAGAAAATGACTAAATTGCACTAACCAATTTAAGCTCCAAAGTTTGAAACTCAAAGGCCAAATGCTTCCTTCTTCATCCTCTCCAATTTCGGCACACAAATAAAAATAAGAGAAATGTTTCTCTTTCTCTCCATTTACTAACTTTATTTCTATTTGTTTTATGTTTCACTTTTATTGAATTTAATTTTTTTATTTAATTAAATTTTATAGCATACATCATTAAAAACTTACTACCACTGTCCACTCCCATTTATATAGTGGTATAAGTACCACTTTAGTCCTTAGCCTAAGATTGAATCATAAATCCTATAGCAATTGGACTTCTACTGATTTTACTATTTAGTTCCTATACTTTAATTAGCTAATATTTTAGTAAAATTACCTATTCAAAATTCAATTCACCTATAATATAACTTCTATAAATATTTAATAAAATATGCACAAGTTTGATTTACAGAGATGAGGCCCAAAAATCGTGTTTTCCAACATAATAACTTAAAATACTTAAAAATATCTAAAATTTAGAATAAATAAATAATAAAATAATAAAAATTAATAAATAAATTATTGGGCTCGTGAAAAATAGATATTTAACCTGAAACTTGAGCCTAATATGATTTAAACTCGAATAAAAAGGCAAAAATCGTAATTTCCATAATATCCCCGTCCAAAACTTTTGCTCGCACAGTCTTCACCGAAATTGTCATAACTTGAGCTCCCAAACACAAAATCAAGTGATTCAAAGTGCACTTCGAAGCTAAGAGATAGCTATTCAACCTCTATTCAGACATATAAGTTGACTAATAGTTTCAGTTTGAAAATTGACAGTTTGGTTGAATTGACTTTAATAAATTTCACTCATTCCATGCATGTATCATTCCCCCTATCCTCAAAAAATTCATCCTCATATCCATGGGCATAAAATTGGGCCTTGAAACATGCATCATTCCTTCATTCCTCAAGAATATTCATCCTCGAATATTTAGTTGTAGAAAAAGAAAAAAAGGGTTAGAATTAATAAGAATAAAAATAAACAAATAATTACCTAAGCTTTCCTGTGCACCAAAACTACCTCTAGGATCAAAGACATGATTTTGATCCCCCAAATCAACATGAATTAAATACCTCTCCTTCAAAAACAAACCATCAACACTAAACAAAGAAATGTTAGGCACATGAGTGTTGAAGTAAAAAATAACTTGTAACTTTCTTTGATATGCATGGTCATCCATAAAAAAAATCCAATAATAAGTCAAGAATTTCACATGACAATAAAAATCAAGAAGGTTAAGATTATTATGTAAAAATTCATCATTAAAGGTCAAGATAGAAAATTTTGTTGTAGGAGAAAATGTATAAAATGCTTTAATAACCCTATCTAATGCAACAAAATTACTATTTTTAACCTTTACAAATCTAGATAAACCCAGAAAATCAATTAAACTTTCAGACCAAGGTTTAATGAAATTTTACCAACGAGAAAGCATGTTTTGAGGAAATATTTTATAAACAAAATCAGTAGAATACTAATCAAAAAATTTTAAGGTATGTCTTTTTAAATCAGTTTTTAATGTTTCCTTACATTTCTTACCTTGTAGCACTTGTGGGGAATTACCCATATTCAACATACCTCTTTCCTACAAGTAAAATCTTCTATCAAACGTAGAGTAATGTAATTGAAAGTCCATCAATGGATTCTTTAAATCTTGAAACAAAGAAACACCACTGAACAAATTTTAGTTAGGTTACTTAAAACATAGTCATTCCTCACTTTTGTATGAGTATTTTCTTGCTCTTCATTTTCTTTTTCCTCTTGAGAACTCACCAATTTTATCTCATATGGATTTTCACTCACCAAATTTGGACCATCAAGTATACTTTTATCACTCAAGGTCTCTTTTCTCTCGCTCTTTTCACATGATTCTTTCTCACTTCTCATATCCCCTTCACAAGTATTATGAATATTCAATTTAGTGCAATGCATCTCAATAGGAGAACATTACATTTCTATTTCATTTTACTCCATAGATTTGAGGAAAAAATTATCACTATCATCTTTTTTCGATTCAGAAAGTTTGCCATCACAAATCTCTTTTCTACTAGAGCAGAGTCAACAAAAGGTATAAAGTCATACTTTGTAATATCCCTAAACTAGGTCTAGTAGTTCTAGGTATATTTTTCGGGTTCTGAGCGTGAATTTCAGAATTTATCGGGTTAATAGTAATTTTTAATTTAATTTTGGAGGTCAATTTCATCTAAAATCGATTAAACAATAATCTGGAAAAATAAAAATATTTTTGGAAAATTAATTTTAAAGTAATTAAAAAATTATTAGTGAAAATAATTAATTTCGGTCGAAAAATAATTTTAAAATAATTTTTATTAGGGGTTAATTTGAGTTAAATTTAAATATTTATTAAATTGGATTTAATTGTAAAATAAGGGAAATTTTGGAGTATTTATTTGGCAAATAAACCTTTAAATTTGGAATTTTGGAGGGAAATGATCAGTTGGTAAAGTAAGGGAAATGTGGGAGTGGCTATTGTGCAAATTTCCTAATTTTTAAATTTCTAGTGGGTTGTTTCAGTTTTAAACACAATGCATCTAGCTTACTTTTCACACCATTTACATCAAATTAGAGAGCTATAAAATTCATTTTCTTTGCATGGTTTTAAAGCTCTATCATCAGAGAATGGATTCAACAAATTTACTTCTAAAAATACTCTCTCTTTTCACTCGAAATTATTTACAAAAGTAGCAAAAAATATTTTAAAATTTCTCAAGATTCTTGAATCAAGATTTTCAATCAAAGGATTTAGAATGAATCAAAGGTAATTATTATTTCTAAACTTATTTTTATGATGATTAGAAGCATATTTATATGATTTGAGTATAATTGTGGTAACATCTATTTTATCTCTGTTGAAGCTCCGAATCTTGAAGAGTATAGAGCTAATCGAAACTGAAGCTTGGATTTTCTTGGTTGATCACTTGGTTGTGGTTGAGTTAGTTGTGTGGTGAGTGTTTTTAATAGGCGATTTCGTAAATTGAACCTCACTTATTCCTAATTGGATGATTAATTACTGATTTTAGATATTTAATTGAGTTTTGTTTGGTTAATTTTGCAAGATTATTGATATATGCTTAAGTTATGAAATTTTTGTTAAGTGTTGGTAAGTGAGCATCTATTGATTTTATGTGATTGATTTGATTGATTATAATGGTGAGCTAAGCAAGCATGCTGGATTTTTTGGTTCATGGTATGTTGATTTTTCAATTAATAAATGAACATTGATAATAGGTAATTGGTATGCTAGATTTAATTTGATGTTAAAATGGCTATGTTACATGATTCACATATGCATTTTGGCACTTTTTGAGCACATTATTGACTAAATTTATGTTATGATTGATTGGTTATATTGGCATTATAGCATAGTGAATCCATTGGATATAGTTGGCATGTCATAGGATTTGTGAGTAGTCACCATACTGAAATGTTATTTGTTAGCAATGAGGCTCTAGGTGGACTAATTAGGAGTAGATAAGAGAGTGTTGAGCTTGTGTCTCCACTGAACGAGACTGATTTGAGGCGATATAAGGAAGCATGTGGCCTCGGCCCATTCAATCTGGGATTGATTCTGGTTCTAATTGGGAGTAAAGAGATCCGTTTATCCGATGTATGATCACCTAATTAAGCCATGATTGTATATGCCAATATTAATGTATGAAATGTTATATGCTAAACTGATGATTATATGCCATGATTAATTATGATTTTTGGTACACAGTTGAGCATATGACATTGAACTATTATGAATTGACATTGTGATTGAAAATTTGTATTTGATTGTTTCAATTTAAGCATGATTTGGGTGTTAATTTACTCGTCGTTTTATTAACATTCACTAAGCTTTTTAAGCTCACACCCTTATATTTGTCTAGTTAATTGATGGGGTTGAGGAGCTGAGGACCCGAGCAAGAGAGTTCCAAGAGATTAAGGCTCGGTAGAGATTTAGTTACACCTTTTAGAGATGTTAATCGGAGAATTGTGGAACTTCCGGGACTTAGTTTAATTTTGTTTGCAATTGGACTTGGACATTGGACATTTTTAATTTTGGATGGTTTTATAATATTATATATGGATGTTTGAGTTTGATTATTGAATAATTTATGGTGTATTGTTGCTTGATAACACTGTGATTGATAACAGGGTGTGTGAGGCATGATGTTTACACTAACTGTTGTTTAAATGAAGCTTCCATGGAGTGGTTTACTAGCGACTAAGGTATGCCACTTGTTTGAATTAACCGGTGGGTGATATGCATGAAATTGAATGTTTAATTCTATTTAATTGAGGCTTAATTGGTGTTAAAAAAATCACTTGAAGGTGTGTGAATATGTGTGATATTTCATTGTAGCTATATCGGGTTTAATTGGCCATTGAAATACTCAAAATCGTGTTTAAAATCAAATTTTCCACACAAAAAAATTGAAGTGGACTGTTGGGGGTTTGCATTCTGGTCTTTTAAAGTTGGTTCTCTAGTTTGTTTAAATTACAAATTAATCATGTAGCTTGATAAGTCTAATTAGAGCCTTAAATGATTAGGAAACTTGATAAAAAATTAGAGTTAGACTTGTAGCTGATAAAATTTGTTAGAAACACACTCAATTTAATATTCGGTATAGTACTAATAGTTTGAAATTGTTACGATTTAGTCCTTAATAATAAAACTTAAATTAAACATAGAAAATAAACTCGGATTAACCTGTAATTTTTAGGGTTTACATAAATTGACTAAAAGAGGGTTGGTAAATGTATAGATCTAAATTTGGGTTAGTTTAAACGTAGGAGGTAAAATGAAAAAAATTCCCTTAGGTTAAATTAATTATAAATAGTTTAAAATTGGTTCACAAATTGCTTCTGCATTAATAAATAGCTTATAAATGGATAAGATTGAGGTGTTATAAGTTCAGGGTGTGTCTTGGGTGGTCGTTAGCCGAAGAGTCATTTAGGTGGCTAATGTAACGCTTTGAATTCAGGCCAATCCGTCCTGGTCGGGTTTGGGGTGTCACATACTTACTTTATTCTCGAGTTGGATATTTAATTGGACATTTGAAAACTTTATTATCATTTGACCTACACCAATAACATTTCACGACAGGTAAGAAATCAATTGTAGTCCTCCTTTCATGTGGCCATCTCACTTTGAATTGACAAACTGATTTATGGCCACCTTTCCTATCACAATAAGTCTCTTTATCATTTTTGCCATAAAATTGTGGAATTGAGAACTTTGATTTAGCTAAAGAGTGTTTTCCATAGTTATTATTAACCAAAGTCTCATCATTTATAGGAGGGACACATCAAGCATTATTTGCACAAAGACGAGGCTGGTCAACCTTATCTTCCCAATTACGATTTCGATCCTCAATTTGGGTACTTAGACAAGCCAAAATTTTGGTTATTGTGTCAAGAATAGTGTCTCATTGCTGATCTTGAACATCTTGAGCCTCTAGATCTTTTTGCAACTTTGCAATTTTTTTGAGTTTATCATTGACCTGAAAAAGGCCTTGTTAAAGCTCCGTTGCGAAACCAACAAGGTTCTTTATGATAACTAGTGGCTTATCACTTGAATTATCACTCCCTTTGCTACTATGAGTATCATGAGTTATTGTGAAAGCCTGAAAAGAACATAACACTCAACATGAAAAATAATTAAGCAAACCTCACCGTTATGCACTCAGAAATAAAATAAAAATCTCAATGAGGTAAGAATTAATCTTGTGAGTCTTTTCAAAGTGTTTATATAAACTAATCAGAATGTATTAGAATCAAACTAGCAAAGCAAACCTAGTAACACTAGGAATCCAAAATTGGCTAGAGACTAAAGAATTATGTTGTACGGAGGAAGGAATATGCAACGTGCACAAACCTACTAACACAAGTAACAATAAAGTGCTAGAATGCGTAAAGGAACAATAAAAAGCAAAAAAATAAAATAAAACAAAACATGAGGCTGAGAGTCAATAAACTTGAAAAAATTCGTTCGAGGTGTTCTCTTGAACCTAATATGATTTAAACTCGAATAAAAAGCCAAAACTCGTAATTTTCATAATATCCCTGTCCAAAAACTCAACTCGCGTAGTCTTCACTAAAATGGTCATAATTTGAGCTCCTGAACACGAAATTGAGTGATTCAAAGTGTGTTTTTAAGCTAAGAGATAGCTTTTCAACCGCTCTTCAAACATAGACGCTGATAAATGCTTGGATCCCATCCAAAAATTTGTCGCAAGTTGACTAATCTTTTCAGCTTGAAAATTTGCAGTTTGGTTGAATTGACTTTAATAAATTTCACCCATCATTGCCCCTTTCCTCAAAAAGATTCATCCTTAGATATTGTATTTGATCAAATCTTTGTTTGGCCTTTGACCTTGTTATTGGGCCTTGAGGTAGTGTAAGCCTGTCACATCCATGGGTCTAAAATTGGGCCTTGAGACTTACATCAAGTATATTCTTTTGACTGAAGAGGGAGAACTAGAGTGTTATGAAGAAGAGGTTATGGAGAGTGAATGAGAAGATCAATGTGTTGAAGCTATGAAGGATGAACATCAATCCTTAAATGACAACCATACCTTTGAGTTGGTGAAATTGCCAAAGGGTAAGAGAGCTTTGAAAAATTGGTGGGTTTACAAGTTGAAATAAGAAGAGAATTAAACTCCAAGGTATAAAACTAGATTGATTATGAAGGGTTATGGTAAAAAAAAGGGATTGAATTTGAGGAATTATTTTATCCAATTATGAAGATGTCTTTTATCAAAATTATATTGAGTTTTGTAGCTTATTATGACTTAGAAGTTGAACATATGAGTGTGAAACTACTTTCCTTCATGGTGATTTGGAGGAAGATCTTTACATGGAGATACCAAAGGGTTTTGTTGCACAAGGGAAAGATTATTATGTGTGCAGATTGAGGAAAAACTTGTATGGTTTGAAGCAAACTCTAAGGAAATGTCATAAGAAGTTTGAGTCTATTATGGGGGAACATTGCTACAAAAAGATTACTTCTCATAATTGTGTTTTTGTTTAGAGATTCTCTGGTGATGATTTCATTATTCTATTACTTTATGTTGATGATAAGAATTATTATTGGTCGTAATGCATCTAGAATTTCCATATTGAAGCAAGAGTTGAGTAAGTCCTTTGCGATGAAGGATTTGGGGCTAAAAAAGAAAATTCCTGGCATTCGATTGAAACATGATAAAAAGGTTAGAAAGTTATGGTTATCACAGGTGAGGTACATTGAGAAAGAACTTCAAAGATTTAATATGGATAAAGCTAAACTGGTGAGCACTCTCTTTGTTATATAGTTTAAGTTGAGTGTCAAGCAAAGTCCTTCAGCACAGAAAGAGAAGGAAGACATGCAGAAAGTTCCTATGCAGTCTGTATTATTAATCAATTTCTTTCTAATCCAGACAAAAAACATTGGAATGCAATGAAATGGATTATGAGATATCTTTGGGGCACCTCCAACTGGAAACTTTGTTTCAACAATGAGAAACTCGTTCTAGTGGTTATACATATTTAGATATGGCTGGAGATATTAACTCAAGAAGATTCACTTTAGGTTACTTGATCACTTTTGTAGGAGGAGTTATGGCTTTGCAATCTATTTTGCAAAAATGTGTTGTTTTATCCAATATCAAGTCTGAGTTTATTGTAGCTCTAAAAGTGAGCAATGAGATATTTTGGATGAAATTTGCTCAAGAACTTGAATTTTGTAACACCCTATATCTGACCCGATTTACCAGATCCAAATATAAGATGTCGCAATACTAACATACTTAACAAAATTTTACAATCTGTGAAAACCATGTTGAATGTACCTCTTGTTTGTTTAAAATCATTTTTAAGACAAAATGTTTGAATTAAACATTTATCATTCGTCACAGACTCTAAAAGGTAGTATAAACCCTTACAACATAAATGTTTGATAAAAGACATATTTGTAGTGTGTATTACTATTTTTATTTGAAATCATGTTTCTAAAAGTGTCCCTCTGTATGCATAACATTTCCCTCGATTTTCCACAATGGCACATCCCTCGCTTTAGTGACCTCACTCACTATTACCTAAAAGTGGTGTTGTAGAATTTATTGACTCAAGGTTTTTGGATTTCCTTTTAGACCTTGGAAGATACATTTCTAATTCCTAGTTGGTGGATAACCATACGCCAATCTCTACACTTAACCACCTTATACACATTTCACCCGACTAGTGGATCTTAGACTTCACACCATATTTTGAATCCCATTACACAATTTCTTTAATTTTAGTAAAATAATAATTTTTACACATATTTTGGTAATGTAATGACCTAATGGGCCAATACGGGTCTAGGGATGGACTTATAATTCGATTTAGTGTGCAGGATACTATTTTTAGGCCAATAACATTAGGGACGACACCAGCGTCGTCACACCAGCATGTTATGTCGCAACACTGTACTTCAAAACCAAGGAATTCCCCTATCAAATTCAGTGTCCTAACCCCTATCCTGTTGTGTTGCAACATCGGAGAGACAAAAGGGAAAAATATGCTGAGGGTGTTTTCGTCTGCACAACACATTTTAGTCAGCCTTATGGCTTATAATTGACCTACCTAGGGCAGAATACATTGCTATATATATTCATACTTAGGCTAAGTTAATGGAGGCTATTTAGGGATTTATTTTTAAAGTAGATTTTTAGGATTTAATTTAGTTTCAGTTTCCTTTCAATTTAGTCATTTATTTTAAAAATATAATTTTTCTTTTTGTTTAGACTTGGATTCGATTTGGATATGATCTTTCGTTTATTTTTTTATTTCTAATTTTCTTTTGGTTTTCAATTTCAATCGGTGTTATCTTTGCAACTGTCAAAGGTATTTCAACTTTCGCGCGAAACTTGATATCAAAACGGATCAATTTCTTTATTCCTTTTCTTTATTTAAATATTTGCTTTGCTTGTTTAATTTGAAATTAGGGAAAATTGAATCTAGTCCTATGAACGGCTAATTTCTTTAGGGAGATTAACGATCAGATGTAGGAATAATTAATGAAAGAATTAGGGTTTGTTCTAGAATTAGTTGGCTTAAATTATGTGTGCTTAAAACCTGGTTTTGACAACCCTAGGAAGTAATTTGGGTAAATAAGGTTGAGAGAATATTTTACCGAGTACTGCATAATTTTTCCTAGTTTAAATGATAAGATCGAGAGATAAGTTGTTTTTGTTGATTAATTAATTAATTAGTTAGAGGCTGAGCTGTAATAGTTCGGTAGTTATTAGCTAATTTAAAACCCGAGTTCTGAAGTTAAGTAGGAGCACTGATGTGAGTTAATCTTTTGCTTTTTTTTTCTGCGTTAATTCCAATTGTTAATTTGTCTTCTTTAATTTTATTTAATTTATGCTATTTTTATTTAATTTTAAATTGGTTGTTTGTACTACAATTTTAGATCACTACTGTTTAGCCCTATTAGCATAGAAAAATGAAAGTTAGTTTAATTCAACCTCCCTTGTGCATCACCTCTACCCGACCTGGTTGTCGGGACCAAGCACCAGGATGTTTCATTTGTTGCCGTAGCAACTTCAGAGAAATTCGGTTCAAATACGCCAAATGCAACACCCTGATACCCGACCCACTCGCCGAAACGAAGTACTAAAATGTGACATTCGTTGTCAAAGAAACTTTAGAGAAATTAAGTTTAAATACTTTTCCTAATCAAGTTAACAAAAGAATTTTTAGTTAGTATTAAATTTATAAATTACATTCCAAGCTTTAATCAAACTTTTTTTAACTCTATTTAAGTTTGATCAACCAATTAGGACTTGTTTACAAACTTTTATTTTTCTAACATCAGAGGCATCGTGGCGACGCCAGATGGCCACGTCGCGACATGAACTCTGTTTTTCTCAATTTCTCTAAGTTTTAAATTTTCTTTCTAGTCTAGTACCTACTTCCTATTTTTAACCACCCAAACCCGGCCTAGACGTTATGGTCGAATCATGAAGGCCACATTGGACACTTTAGTGTCGAACCTACCTTTACGATAGTTAAAAACCTTCAAGTACTCTTTTTTATAAAACCGTGGTTTCTATTGCTAGCTTTGGAAAATGTCCATTTACTTAGACAACCATGCTTAGGTCAAATTAACGAATTAGGTGAGTTTTTGTAAAACCTTACTAACAGTGTAGCCTTTGAAAAATCATTTTGTTATCTTCTTAGCAGCGGAAATGTACCATTCCTAGTCAAATGATTAATTTAGCCATATATCATGCATAGTCCATTTCAACATATTTATAAAAACCGTGTATCTATACCAAATATGCATGTCATGCATGCATGAAAAACCTCAAAAATCAAACAGTCCAAAACCACAATTTAAAGAAACTTTACAATCCACAACTAAATAATAATAAAATAACTAAAAAATATAATTAAATTAAAATAATATGATGAAGTAAAATTCGAAGCCCGCGTACGTTCACATGCCAATTCCGATACTAAGTTCGATCATTACCTGAGAAGTTGAGATAATGGGGTGAGCTTAACAAGCTTAGTGTGAGACTAAACAAGTATTAATAATTCATACAGGCAATTTCATATAGGTACCAATAACAAAATCAAACATTATCAATAATAATTTTCAAATGCACATGATCGTGAAAAGTGCACATGTGAGATCCTACCCATACCATCTGCTACACACCACGAGTTTCCCAGACCCCGTCTGGCAAACTCCAACATATATGAGCAATGCTCGATGTGGTAAAACCACACATAATCAATATTACAGTGAAACAACCAAATAAATAATGCGATATAATTGCCAATACCCTCGGTACTCTAAATGCAATGCACTAACTACAAATATATGCGGACTTAATATGCCACCGGTACTCCACGAACTCCTTCGTCAACCACAAAATCTCATCCCAATGCACATGCAATATGTCGTACAAATTCATACTTAATCATATTTCAGTACATTTCACATTTATTCGACATGTTCAATATGACCTCAATAATCACATACTTTTAGAAAAAGGAAGCAGAGTTCCAATTTTCAAATTACCATTAAGATGGTATCTATCAATATCGTTCAATTCACGTACTTTACGAATTTTATTGTGTACCAATAGCAACCTCACATGTATATATCATAGTAAATATTTCATGCTTTTAAATCATGCACAAACCCAATATCTCAACATTTCATATCATTCAATCAAACATTCTCATATCACATAATATAATTATACATAACAATCTCAATTACATATTTATATAGTCAAACTAGCAATTTTACCAACACATCAGTCTTTTAAGGCTCGAAACGTACCTGGTTCGACCACTCGCAAAACTAATATTTTGGCTACTATGCCAAACCAATCAGAAAGCTAATTTATCAAATATAACATGAAATTTATCATTATTAAACAAACTTTACAAGTTTAGGACCCACATCTTATTTTTTGCTTTAACGCAACACCCTAGCGAATCTTCCAATTTTCCTTAATAAACCTTTATACAATCCTAAACCAAAATTCAGTATAAATTCAATTAATTTAACACTTAACCAACTCCCAATTACCCACTTATGGGTTCAAACCAATTTTCAAATTAATTACTATTTTACGAATTTAACTCATTCGATTCCTTACCTTGTATCGATGCGACCCGTAAGTATGATCGTTCTTCGGTTTTACGGTTGATTCAAGGTGTTTGGGTCAGCTAATTCCATAATATATTGGAAAATCAGTAGCTAATAATTATTGCATTCCTTCATTTAATCAATCCATAACATTTACCCTACAACAATGTCGAAACAACAATTAATTTTACACTTAACTGCACTTACGCTTCCCAATTTGTGAGTTTCGAATGACCAAACGATTAAGAACAATTTTCCCTAATTGATATGGGTTTAATAAATAATTAGGAGGGTTCAAGAAATCAAATTAAAGCTGGAATTAACTAGGTAAGATTCAAGAAACAAAACAGCCCCCTATTCTACACATATGCGCACGCACCACCACCATGGTGGCCGAAATTGGGGCTAAATTTTAAAATGGTTTGAGACCTCATTAAAATCTAAAAAAATACCTTTAAAAAATTAAAAATCCCATAAATTATATATCTGGAAATTTATGTTTTTAATGGACAATATTAATTAAGAAATTGAAGAGAAAAAAGACCTTACACAAGCTAATTGAGAGAAATGGCAATGGCACATTCTAGGTGATGTTTGGGATCGATCTTGGAGTTCAAAATTTCAGATTTGGGGCTGATTTAATTGAGGAAAAATTTCAGCAATATAGTAAAGGAAATGGTGCAAAATGTTGATGCAAAAAGAAGAAGAAGAAGATGGTAAAAGGGGAGGTGTAGGCAACGGCAACAATGGAGGAAAAAGGGAATAGAAAAAAAATAAAGATGATGAGAGGGAGAAGGGGTTTAGGACGGCTAAAGTAGAAGAAAAGAGATTAAAAACCTGATTATTTTGATAAAAAAATTATATATATACCTAGGTTTATTAGGCATTTATGCCAACACATAAAAAAAACAAGGGAATTTGCCAAAAAAAATATTTTGTATGAGTTGAGACTTAAACTTGAGACCCCCAACTAACTTTCAGGCTTTCACATTTAATGACTAACCATTGGGTCAATTCCCTATTTTTAATATATTTTTAAATTTTATGGAGCTAAATTTAGGATGTTACACTATTTCACTTTCTAATTCATTTGCTAATCATTCATTCATATAACTTCTTCTCAAATCTTAGCATTATATATTCACACTAAAATACTATATTTACACTTTATGCAATTTAATTATGATATCATGAAATTCACTATTATTCCTATGCTTCTATTTCTCATTTCAACAGTATTTGATTCTCAATCAAATTTATAAAATTGATAGAACTATCAAAGTTATACAAATCATTCCATTAAGTCATCATATTACAATTATTCACTTAATGTCTTAAAAATTCATTTAACTATTCTTATGTGTTAGTAATTCTATCACTTGAAATAATTTCTTGAAATAATTTCTTAGCACCATACTCTTCTACTAATTTTCCCCCTCCTCCTCTCCATTCCACATTCTTTACTTATTTGTATTTATACGAGAATTTATGACTTTTAGTATTGTATGCCTATATGTAACATTAATTTCAATTTTACTAAATACATAATTTTAGCAAAGTTGTCAACTTGAGTAAAAGTCACTAATTTTTTTACATCTGAATCTACAAAAATCGAAATTAAGATCTTCTTTTTGTTTTTGAAACTATAATCATTGATGTTTTTTACTATAAAATTCTTAGAAGTTATACATAATCCAATAAATATAGTTTATTCTTCAAATCTTCTCTTGTTCTACTTAATCATCTTTCACTAAAAATTAATTATATTTCATTACAAGTCTTGTAATATGTTTATATTTGTTTCCCTTGAAAATAGAATCATTAAGATTGTATTAATATAAATTTCATCACTTAAACATTTTTGTACACTTTAATATGATTTTTTAAAGTTAGAATAGAGGATCCCGAAATCATTTTGACATTGTCTCAAAAAAATTATTATTGCATCACCGAGAATTCCATTCTGTACAATGTTTCTTTTATATGAAACTAGACTCAATAATATTTAATTTTATATTTTATTCAACCGCTAATTCAATTCCTACAATATTTGGTGAATTTTAAAAGTAGAACCACTGTTCTGTCCAAAAACTGTTTTAGTGATAATATCTACCTTTTCTTGTTTTTTTTTGCATTAACTTTCATTTAATCATACATAATTATTATGATTTTGATTATTATTCAATTTAATCGTTAAAACCTACTTACATCAACATATAGTTTTATAATAACTTCTCTCTTATTTCAATTATGAATTTCACAAGTTTAAAATTGAATCCCTAACATCATGAAAATTTATTATTTGCTATAATTTCACCTTAACATGACTTTATAATTAATCCACTAATACTCAACATTCCATTTAAACTTCCTAAGACAATACTTTATTTCACACAAAAACTTTTGTACACTTTAGAATTTAGTCCTTATTATCAAAATTTCAAAGTAACTTGAATTTTTTCCACTCATTCACTTTTTATATCATCACTATTTCACACACTTTATTTATATTCTCTTTTCCACATTCAAATTAACATAACCTATTTCATTTAGTTTACAATCTAGTCTTTTTTTCTACTACTTCATTGTACTGATTTAATTTCATACATAATATTTGCACATTCACAATTAATTGAACCAATTTAGCATACTCTATTCTTCATTTAAATTAAATAAAATAAAATTCTTGAAGTGCTTACCTTGTCTCTTTAATTTCCTCACTTTTTCCACAACTTTTTCCACTTCCAATTTCTTTCTTCCAAGATGATATTCTAACTCTCTAGTGTATCTATTTCATTTCTCCTTTTGGGTGCCTATAAAAATTTTCAAGAATTTTGACGGAAAAAGTGAGATTTTATGTTGAAGGATCAAATCGTAAGAAAAACAAAAATTTCTTCTCTAGCTCTCTCACTCACGTTGGAACATGGAAGGATGATGATTTTTTTTCATCTTTCCTCCCTTTTTATGCTAACATTTTTATAATAAAATATTAATAAAAATATAATTAAAATATTAATATCATAAAATTTATCTAATTATTTAATTTAAAATATTATTCAAATATCTCCCATGTCATCATTACTCTGTAGAATTCTCTCTCATTCTAAATGACCATTTTGGCCTTTATAATCTTTAAAAATTTCATCCTTGAATCATCACTTAATTTTGTAAATTTGTGATTTAGTCACTCATAAATCTCCATTTATTATTTTCCTTATTTTCTAGACTCTTCCACCCTAAAGATATTTGCATTATTGGATCTTCAACTTTTTCATATTTATAGTTTAACCCCTCACATGTTAAGTATTTACACTTAGACCATCTAACTTTTCATATTTTATGATTTAGTCCTTATCTGAAATTAATATTTTAGAACATATGTATTATTTCATTTTTCTCTAACATCTCTTATCCTTTACTTTATTTATATTTTATTTCACTAAAAATTTAACTCATATTATTTTCGACCAAGGGGTTTTGGAGATGTTACACTTTGGGCATGATACTCATAATACTTCCCAGAGTGTTTCGCTGTAAAACTTTACTATATTACAATTTGACCTGTATACTTGCAGACACGTTTGCTTTATTCGATATCTTTTTGCTATAGTATTTCCAGTCTAGACGTTCACACGTCTAGTGGCAGTCAACCTATTTCTGCAAATATACCATTTTCGTCACGATTAGAGGACAAGCGAAGAAGGGATAAAGTTGAATTTCTATGTTTCTTAAACTTATTTAAATCTCTTAATGTTAATCTATCCTTAATTGAACTGATAGAAAGAATACCTAAATATGTCAAATACTTGAAAGAAATCATGGCTAAGCATAGAAGAATTAAAAAAAAAGAGAGCAGATTAACATAGACGCTTCACATAGTTCGGTCATCACTAGAAAAGTAGCCCCAAAGCTGAAAGACCCAGGCAGCTTCACTATTCCCATAGAGATAGGGGACATAAATTTTAGGAAGGCTCTATACGAATTAAAAAGCCAGCATTAATTTAATGCCCTTATCTATATATAAGAAACTTAGGTTGGGGGAGCTTAGGAACACATCAATCACACTATAGTCAGTTGATAGGCCTTTGGTACAACAAAAAGGTGTACTAGTTAAGGTGTGCAAATTTATAATAACTGTTGATTTCGTAGTCCTCGATTTTGATGAAGGTCAGGAAATTCTGATTCTATTTGGTAGGCCATTTTTAGCAACTTCTAGGTTCACCATTGACCTTGAAAATAATGTATTAATTATGAAAATAAATGGTGAGATAGAGGTGTTTAAATGTGGTAGTAATCCACAGAATGAGGAATTTGGGAAATATGTAGGGGATAATTGTTATTCAATATTTTTTATTACACCTAACGACCTTGAAAAGGGAAGGTGTGTTATTTAGTGTGTGCAAGTTGTACGAATCAGCCCAAAGAACTTGACAAGTGGAAAGATTTCAAATGGCATGGTGGAGTATGGATGAATAAAGACAGACAAATTCAAAATCGACAGTCCATGAACGAACCAAATGAGTTGTAAAACGAATCCAACAGAACACTTAATCCCTTTTGCATGTAATTTTGTAATTGTATTGTATATTTATGTACCTTAGTTGTTTTGTTAATTTTGAACTTAATTAGTAAATTTAATTATTAAATGTAGGATTTAATTCCGTAAGAGGTGGAGTATATTACGGAATAATATGCATGTAGGTAGTTAGAACACAATTTATACCTATCAAACAACCTGAAAAATGGTATCAGACCAAAAACAAAGTTGGTGTCGCAACACGGAATCCCCGTACCAAAACATTGGCACATTGTGTCGTAAAACTAAGGATACTGGTGAAAATTTAATTTTTCAGGGGTGTGCCATGACATTAGATCTCGATGTCACAACACAGGTAGTCTGCTAGTCGTGTCGCGACAAAATATCCTTATGTTGCCACACCAATGCGAAAACTGGCAGATTTGACACGACCTATGACTTAACCCGTCATTTTTAGCCTAAGTTTACCTAGTTTAAACATTAAAAGTACCTCACCATATAACTTAAAACAACTTCATTAGTCCTTAAACACATTTTACAAGCCTCCAACAAAATTTTCTTCTTCTTCCTTTGTTTCTTCTCTTTGGTTCATTTTGGGCATCAAATGGTAAGTTTTGGTAGGTAAGTGACTTGGTTAGAAATAATACAAATTAGCTTGATAAATTTAGGATTATTTTGCTTGGTTGAATTGTGTAATGTTTTTAGTTGAGAATTAAAAATATGGCTCCTAAAAAAGCTATGCAAACTACCAATGTAGAGTCATCGACAAATATCACCTCAACTTTTCAAAATAAGAACGTTGAAAAATACTTTTAGAATTTTAAGGCAAAACATTCATTCAATAAAGGGGTTTTGATTCATTGATGAACCTATGTAACGAAATTTGGACTTTAGTGTGATACCATAGGTGGGAAATTTTTGGACAACCCTAAAAGAACTAACTATTATCCCAGTTGTATATAAATTTTATGCCTACCTAAAAGACCAAGAATCTAGGAGATCACCTCATGATTTTTATAAACATGTGATAACTCGCGGTACAGAGGTGCTCGTGACTTATTTCTTTGAAAGCACTGATTTAACCTATGTGTGATTAACATGATTTATATGATCTATGTGTGTCATATGAAATGCTAGAATAGGTATTTTGGCATGAAATCATGAAATGGTGTATGTGTATTTGAGTGTCAAAGTGTCATATGCTAATGTTGCAAATTTTCTACAATATACTGCATTCTGTCTTTAGGACAGGCCTCAATGACGTTGTGACGAGGACCCATCGTAGGGACACCATTATAGGTTCATCAGGACGAAATTTCCCTTTCAGGCCACTTCATGATATGATTTTTTGCGTCATCTCGATGTGGTTGCTGACAGAACTGGGCATGTTTTGATACATTTGCAATTAAGTCTTAATTTTAATACAATAAAATTGGAGGCCTTAAACACCATGAAATTCTTTGAATATTTACATAACATGGTTTTATACGTTGAATTTCAGAATGTCATCTTCAATTTCTTAAAAGTTTTCTTCTGAATATTTTGTATAATTTATGTTTTAGTCATTAAAATTTGTTTTAAAATTGAATGAGTTTTAACTGCCATTTTGAACTGAAATTTTCAAATATGGTTTAAAATAAAATGGCCAAGGCACTTTTCAAATTAATTTCATGAATTATGAGTATTTCATTTACATTGTGTAAAATGATGATTTTACCCTTGCTTTTATTTTGTTATATTATGCTAGATGAAGCATGTTTTAGGCTTTGTATGTTTAAAATTACTTGATTAAGCATGTATTTGATAGGTGTGATTAGTGGTTTGTGATGTGTTTGGTGATTGGCAAGGGGAGTCACGTAAGTGGCTAATGTGACTTCCAAATTCGATTTAGTCTATTCCAGTTGGGTTTGGGTCACCACACACAAAAATATAGGAAATTTCATTCATGTTGCACAAGAACTCACTAAGCTGACTAACCAATATCATATCATGTCTTCTAGAATGAGAAAAAAAGGAAGGTGACAGAAGGAGATAAAAAGAGGTGAGCTAAAATGAAAATTAGGGGATGTATAGTGTATAGTATTATGTGCCAAACTAATTTCGTGCTTGAACCGTTTTGAAGTGTCTTACTTTTGAAGCCCGAACCAACCTTAAGCTTCAGATCGTTACAAGTCGAAAAGTCCTGTTTGACTTAGGTAACTCTGCTCATGGATGCAAATTTGACTGAGTATGTAAGAGGATAGTTACTTGTATTCGCCTAATATAAAGGTGATACATAGGTAGTCATTTTAATGGAGCAATATATTTGATGATCTTTTACTTGATCACTTTGTAATTTAATGCACTAACATGTTTAAATTTGAAAATTTAGAATCGGTTATATATCAAGTTAAAATTGTATGTTTAATAAGGTTTTCTATTTGACTATGTTTTTTTTACTACATGCTTGTATGAAACATGCTTAAGGGTAGACTTTTAATTGCCTTATGTTTTTTTATTTCCTTCCATGTGTGTTTGGTTTGCTTGAGGACAAGCAATGACTTATGTGCAAGGGAGTTTGATCTACCACAATTCGTTGTGGCAAGTTAGGTCCTTTTAAACACTTAATGAGATTCTTTTCTAGAAAATAACTAATGATTTTGTTAAGTTTCCGTTTGAAGTACATAGTTAATAAATTAAGTAATTTGCAGTGTTTTATGACCTTTTAGGCCAATTCAGGCCTATGGGGGGACTAACATGCTAGTTGAGTGTACAAAAACCCCAATTCAAGCCAAGGAGTTAGTGGACTACTCTCTATGTTGCAACACACTACCTGGATGTCGTAACACAGTTTCCAAAACACCTATGTAACATCCCAAATTCTAGATCAATGAGAGTGCAAAAATGTTTCAAAAAATAAGGAAATAGTCTAGTGGTTTTTTAATGTGTGTGCCCTCCATACCCTTTTAGACCTAGGTATAAATCTTATTTTTAGAAAAAATAATAAGCCTTTAATCCTATTCTCCCCGCCCTAGCCCTCCCTCTCCTTCTCCTCTCCTCTTCTCTTTCAATTTTTTTCTTTTCTTTTTGGTTGTCGTTGCCCATAGTTCTTAATCTACCATCTTTTTTTTTCCTTTTTTTCCACAAGATCTTTCACCATCTCCTCCTCCATCTTGCTACCATTTTCCCTTAATTTTCCAGCCCCAAGTCTAAAATTTTGGATCTCCAAGAACGATTTCTCTTGTTGCCAAAAAGTGCCATTGCCGGCCCTATCTACTAGTTTGTGTAAGTTCTCCTTATTTCTCAATTCTTAATGAATATTAAGAGTTCATGTAACGACCCGAAAGTCAGTGATAACGGAAAGTGTGGTTTTGGGATTCCGCTTTCATAAACCAAACTCATAAGTGAAGCATAAATAAAGGACCTATAAAATAATTAAACCAATGTCCTATTTTGGAATGGATGGTAACATGATTTTGAAGGTTAAAAAAAGGTTGTAAATTTTAACTTTAAATGAATAAACTACAAAAGCATAATAATATAAAATATCATAAACAAGTTGGTGGAGCACATAACTTAAGCACTTCATTCTCATTTCATGCAAAAGTCGAACCTAGTGGGAAGTAGAGAACAACACACAGCTTAAGGCTTGATGTTTCAAGCTTAAATTGGTTAATGCAATTTAGTCATTTTCTTGTAATTTTTATGTTTTTAGAATCCTGGTACCTGGAGCAAGCTAACCCATGTCATATTTCTTAGTACTGTTTAAGATTTAAGATGTTACTATTATTGATTAGTTAAAGTTTTAGAGACTATTTGATAGATTTTTAAGGTTAGACGAGAAATAGGACTAATTTGTAAAGTCAATTGATGATTTTGTATAATAAGGACCAAACTGTGAAAAACTCAAAATTGGGGGTTTAATTGAGAAATAGGAAGTCCTATAGGGACTGTAGAAAATTTGGCATTCGATTTGGGAGATTAAATGTCAAATTTTTTATACTCCCGATTTTGGGGACTAAATTGAATAATATGCAAAAAATTGTATAACTTAACAATTGAATTTGAATTGGGATGTGTAGTGTTAATTTATTATATTTGTTTTAATACATAGCTAACGTCGACTTGAAATCCTCAAGAAAAAAAGAAAAAGACAAAGTCATCGACAAATAGCTCAGAGTTTACAGTTTATGTTCTATAACCCGAACAACTTCAATTGTTGCATTTATGAACTGTATTGCATGGGAAGATCATAAGGTAAGCTATAAATGATAAAAAAGAGCTGAACTGATATGATTAGATTTATTATTTGCGACGAGGATAAAAATGAATAGTTTTGGAAATATAGTATAATAATATAAATATGAAATTGAATCTGTTTTGAGATGTGGTATATATAAATATAATTGCATATATGTATATAAGTATGTAGGATGAAATAATGATATGGAACTGGGACATCGATTATAAATGAAATTGAATAGAGAATACGAGAGTTAAGTCCGGAAATATGTATATCATATTGATGTGAGAAAATTATTTTGATTGTTATAAGGAGATATGTATGAGTTACAGTTATGTTAGATAGAATTATTTTAGTAAACTGAATTGTAATATTAAATGATGTCTTACAACATGTAGCTTTCCAATAATAATTTGCATTAGATCTTGTTTCTAAGTCATGCATTACATAATTTGTATTATAATTTAATACTGAATATAGAAATACCACTGAGTTATACTTAGCATACGCTTGCTTTTCTCGTGCGCAGGTTAGATACCTAGTAATTCTATCACTGATTTAGCATCCAGCAACGATCCTGAACTCAAATGTAGGGAATAGTCTTTTTGTTTGGTTTTGGAATGTAATGTACCAGTCTATTTTCAATGAAATTGGAATAGTGGTTTTGGGACCATAAATACAATGAGTAAATTATGATTTTAATGTCTATGGGATGTTAGTATGGTCGCATTAAAATTTCGTTAAGAATTTTTGACGTTTGCATGCTTAATTAAGTAAAAAGGACTAAATCGTAAAAAGTGTAAAATTGGAGTTCTGTTAGTTAAAAGGGTCAAATAGCTATGAAACTTTCAAGTGAAATGACTTAGATGGTAATTAAACCATTTGTGTGGTTAGTGGACATACATGGCATGGTTTTATTGTAATTTGATAAGATTTTAAAGGTTAATAAGGTAAATAGGTAAATAAACTTAAAACTAAAAATAATTAAAAAATGTATCATCTTTATTTTTTTAACCTAAACTGATTTTTAAGGAATAAAAATCTCCATGGATGAATGCTTCATTTGACCAAGCTTAATTTTCTTCCATGTAAGTGTTTTTAACCCCGTTTTTAATGATTTCTTTGTTTTGGAAGTCGTTTTAACTTAAACTAGCTAGCCTGGGGATTAATTTGTAAAACTGCTAAAGAATTAGGATTATACCATGAATGTTATTACTTGATTCTTGATGTTTAATGAAAGATTATGTGTCCTTGTTGATAAATAAACAAGTTTTTTAATTAGATTTTTTATGAAAATGGCATTTAAGGACTTATTTGTAAAAGTACTAAAAGTTCATGTTAAATTTATGAAATGATGGTTTGTATGAGTTAATATAGGTCCCTAATGAAATCAGCTAGCTTGAATGGGGGATGAAAATGCTTAGATTTCAATTTATGAGATTAAGGACTAATTATGAAAGTTAAAATATTAGGGGGAAAATAGTAATTTTGCAAAAATATGAAATATAGACTAAATTGAATGCTAGGGATATTAAATGGATTAAATTTGTCTATTTAGATTTAGATATACCATGTATGGATCTAGATTGGGGAAAAGTTAGAGCCTCAGATTAGTCGATCTCGTTTTTACGCCCTCGTTTTTACGCCACGTATGTGTTATTATGAATATATAATGTTATTGAACAATGTACATCCAAGACAATGCTATGACGGTTATCGAGTCCCGATTGAACCTTAGTAATTCGTAGGATACAAATGACATGTCATTAGGGATTTCATGTCTCTGGTGCTGGTCTTGAATATCGTACTAGTGGCCGAGGTCCTGCATTTCTTGCGGATACTCCACAGCTCGTATGAGTAGCATCATGTAGCTTACATTTTGACTCATAACTCGTGTGATCAGGCCCATTTCACAGCTCTTGTGAGTAATGATATAAAGGAAAGGTTACGGTTATATGTTTAAGCACACTTTGTATGAGCTTTCTCGAGTATCCGATGATATTGTAGATGGTTCAACGAGAAAGGAAAGGAATGGAAAAGGTAAGTTTTAATAAGGTAATATGCATATATTCATGGAAAGGTTAAATGATTTAAATGATAAATGTTCATATGTAAATGAATCATCATATATTTAATTTAAATGAATTATGTATAAATGCACTAACTTGTGTATTTGATGATGGTGCTTAGGCTTGTACCAAGCTTATGGTTGGATTATATTATGCTTAATCTTAATGCTATGTATTGAAATGGTAGGTTAGGTTAATGTTTTACGAGCTTACTAAACATTATGTGCTTACGTAGTTTCCTTTCTTATGTTTTATAGATAATTGAAAGCTAAACCGGTTTGGAAGCTCGTCGGAGATCTATCACACTATCCAACATAAATATAAGTAGTTTTTGATGTTTTGGTCAAGGTTATAATGGCATGTATAGGTGAACATATATTGACTTCTAGTTGATGATTTTGGCATGTATAAGTTGTTTTGGTACCATTTGATGTTGGTGGGGTTGTGTCATCTTGGTACTTGTGATGCATGAATCGTATGACTCAAATAGTAAGTTATGTGAATTTTTAATGATCATGTTTGAGGTATGACTTGGTAAAAGTGAGTTATGGTTGATAGTAGAAAAGTAATCTAATATATGCATGATCTCGTAAGTTTGAATGTTTGCATTTGAGGTGCCTTGTATGGCATATTGGTTGAATGGTTTTGGACTATAGAATTGGTCTTTTC
Organism: Gossypium hirsutum; assembly: GCF_007990345.1. Taxonomy (NCBI): domain Eukaryota; kingdom Viridiplantae; phylum Streptophyta; class Magnoliopsida; order Malvales; family Malvaceae; genus Gossypium; species Gossypium hirsutum. Next base: position 43,795,983 of record NC_053444.1, read on the forward strand.
ATGTAGGTTTTGGTCATGTTTTGATGCATTTAATATTTGCACAAAATTCTCTTAGGTGGTTGCTTGAGTTGGTGTTGGAAATGGCTTGATTTTGGCCAAATTTACGTCCACACAGCCTTAGACACGGGCGTGTGACTCAGCTGTGTGTGAGACACGGCCAGGCAACACGACCATGTGTCCCCTATAGGTTTTAATGCATGTAAGTCAGGCTGCTACTTGGCCTAGCACACGGGTGTGTAACTTGGCCGTGTGACCCAACTCAGAGAATTACATGGGTGAGGATAAGGGCTGGAACACGGCTGTGTGTCCTTCTTTTGATTGTTACACGACTGTGTGACCCCTGCAGTCAAATATTTCTAAGTCAAATATTTCTAACTTTTTCTTATATGGTCTGATTGTTTTCGATTTGGTCCCGAATTGTTCCTAATTTATTTCTAGGGCCTCGAGGGCTTGATTAAGGGGCATTATATATGTGATCCAATGTAATTAGATTATATTGCAATGATGTATGAAATAAATGATTTAATGTTTCATTTCTATAGTAATGCTCCGTAACCCTATTCTGGCGACGGATACAATTTACGGGTGTTACACCTCAGTTATGATATCCTAGTTTTGGTCATTTTGTATATTGATGGTCTTTAAGGGTATGTAATTAAATTCATGTGTGTTGAAAATGGTCAATTTATTGATAGCTTAGAAGTATTTTGCTTTGGGTTAATTTCTTAATGTTGTCATGAATGAGTTGGTTACATATTTCGCTTGGGGTAAAAAAGAGATGAGAAAATTGAATTATATATATATTAAAGTTTATTTTTGAAAACAAAAAAACTGAATTGGGTTGGATCACATTACAAAGTATTGGATCAAAAAGGCCTAGAAAGTACTCGTAATTGGACTCGATGTGAGAAAGACCCAAAACCCCTCATGTAACATGAAAAGGGGTGGCAACCCTAGTAGGAATACTAGGGTGTGTCATCCACCCCTCTCCTACTCTAAGTAGGAAGTTGTTTTTCTATTTGAAATAAAAAACTTTAACTCAACAAGAGTTTTACTTTCTCCTCTTATAAATAGATGGTAAAGGTAGAGCTATCTACAAAACCTTGAGAGATTGTTATTTTGCCGAAAAATAGATAAAGTTTATTCTCAACTACACCATATATTTTTTTAGAATAACAATTCTAACAATTTTTATTAAGGAGAATTTTGGTTTTGACAACAAAAGAAGAGAACCTTTTCTAGTTCTGTATTTCGATTCAATTGGTTCGAAGTGGTTCGTGGAACGAGAATAGTAGAGGATATCGTTTGGCTGAAAGCCAAGAACAATGAATGTTTGTTATAAATATAAATAACCAGGTCGATTTTCAAAATTTTAATTTTACGTTGTATAGGAAGATCATCTTCAAACCGTAAATTTTTCCTACAATTGGTATCAAAGCCAGGTTGTGCTATGTTTATGGTGTAAACCGAGACCAAATCTCTTTCTTCATATTGTTTGACTAATATTTGATTAGATGTGACATTCTTGTAATTATTCACATGTTTAGGGGAATGTATGTGAATGAATGCAATATTATATAAGTTTCTATATAATTATTATTTTTTGCCAAGGTTGTGGTTCTTAGGAAATAGATTGTGGATTATCATCTCCACGTAGGATTATTTTTTATTTATAGAATTCTTATGAGCCGAAAACTAGCATAGGACATAAATGTAATTTTTTTAAAGGAGTCTATGACGAGAAGAAAATGGAGCGGTGGCGGTCAAAGACACAAGGAATGCCTTGTTATGAAAACTATGTATTTTTTATTTTTTATTTTCTAGAAATAAAACCATGGAAACCCTTGCTGACAATTTTTTATTATTCATCTCATTAAATATTTGTTTAATAATTTTATATAATATAATTATGATATATATATGTATGAGATAATCCACAGTTGATTGATTAAAGATAAGAAGTGTGGTAATGAGAAAATACATATGTTGTATTATTCCATTCACTTCTTTAGGTTATTTGATTACTGTGAGAAGTGTGGTAATAAGAAGGTACATGTCCAGAATTAGATCTGGCAAGAAAAGGCTTGCTTTTTAAGTGGTCAAATACGACTCACCTCTCTTTATTGGGACCCTACCTGGTGCACAGTTCACATTTACTTCTTTGGTTTTTCCCTTAAAAGAAAAACCATGGAAAATCAAAATTGTTTGATTAATTCTTAAGAATAAGTTAATGTGAATATTATAAAACTTTCATAGCTTCTCATGCATACATGTGATAAGCATGTCATATAGTTTAGGAAAGAATGCCACATGTACTTGTCATGCATATATTGATCATACATGATTGAAACTAGAAATTAAAAACCTTGTATGTTTTTAAAATATTGAGTGGGAGAAGGTCCCTAAACAAGACCTACGGCCTCAATGAATGGTCTCTTGTGATGGCATTAAATGGACCTACCCCAAGGTAGACATTTTCATGTGGATTTCACTGAGGAGATTTCCTAAAAGTAAGCAGAATTTTCTTATGATCATATGATAGTTGTGTTAGAGTATGCCCAAAGATCAATCATGAGATGGTTGTAATAACATACTTGATTTATCATGTTTATTAATATAAGGTATTACCATTATTATTTTAGTTTCTTTTCCGTGTGTATAAATAAACTGTTTTATAATAATGTCCTGAGAATAATATGATTATTCTTAAAAGGTCCTTAGCCAAGTATTATTGTTGGATAGAACAATAATAATGCATTAAGACTAACATGTAGTTGATTGATGATAAAGAGTTGTCATTGACATGGAATGTCAAAATCGAAGCATGAATATGTGTGTTAGAGAACAACATATTGGACTGACCCATTCTGAGTATGTTTCTTGGATTATTATGTAATTGTCACAACATTACTCATAGTGATAATATGTATATGATCCTCAGACTTGAAATGATCATAATCCCAACATCGTGAGTTGTATATTTTGATACAGCCAAACGTACACCGTAACTGGTTATTCTATAAAGGCTGATGTTGGATATACCACGATCTATGTAGAGGGATATGGTTGATCGATATAGGATAAGTCCCTCCTACATAATGGGAGTAATATCTTAGGCCACTTGATTGAGTGAGACTAGAAATGCATGGCCATGCTCAAATAAGCTAATATGAGATGTCATACTTATTTGTATATCATAGTCTACTTAAGATATCAAGGAACATGGAATGGACTAAGCAAGTGTGACTATTTCATGACTTGTGTCCAATCCAGAGATAAAGGACTTAAGGATTATTGCATGAAAGGTTAATCATAAAAAGGTTATGTCGAATCAAGATTTCTTGTGACTTAGGTAGCAATGATGCATTGCTAGGTGCCACTCATTGTTTGTAACATAGGAATTGTTCTAGTATTACTGCTAACGCTACAAGAACTTACAGAGTCACACCCTATAGTTCAAATGATTGAAATAGAACATGGCTGGTATTGTGTTTGGTTGTCGCTTGAATTAAATTAATTATAGAATTAATTTAATTGGGTAATCAAATATCGAACACATTATGTACAAGGTTGTTGTACGCATAATGAGAACATGAATTTGGCTAGTATATAAATTCAAATAAATATATAGTTTACCGAAATCATTATTATAATTAATGTAATTATAATTTTTGGTTTAAAAACATTGTTATATTTATTTAATTTCTAGAAACCCTAAAAATAGATATAAAAATCCCATTTTTTCTTTGCTTGGGTTTAGCAGCCGTCAAAGCAAAGTATTTTCCAAAACAGTTTTGGTGATTCCTTCCGTTCATTGTCAACTGGGTGGATTATGTAGAGGCCAGAGTCACCATAGATTACGGCTTGGTTCGATAGTAGATTAGATTACTTGTTGCGGAGGCGTTGCTGTCTACTCAGAATAAAGATTTGGTAATTTCGAAACCTTTATTTCACCCTGATTTGTTCCTCACACATGGATCCATGGTTAGGATCGTCGAATGTTTTATTTTTCCACTGTGCCGTAGGGGTGCTGACGTTCCAACAAGTTGGACCAGCTCTTATGGTAGGTATTCTCATACGATACATTAAAAAATTGTCTGCAAAAAGGATAACTAGTCAAAGCATGCTACTCCTTGAGATTGTCCTAAGATAACTCATTCGTGGTGCATGATGTGATACGTATTGAGTTGATGGTTATACACTCAAGATCATCTAGTTAAGTAACTCCCCAATGAGCTATGCTTAAGTTAGAATGATGTTCAAACGTTACACGATATTTAGTACATATGAATGCCTAAGGAGTTAGGTTCATGTATTAATTGGATGGAAATTCATGTTCTTACTAGTTGATTATGATCACCCTAAGGTGACTTAATTAAATGGGTGTAGGAGTTATTGTTGCAACGACTTACAAATTTTTTCAAGCATTAATGTAAGATGCATGCATCATCTAAATGCATATCAAAATGTTGCAAAATGTTTTCAAACATTTGCTTAATACAAAGATATCAATATATGAATGTTTTATTTTTAGTTCGAAAATGGCACCAACTCCCTTATTAAACATGCTCACTAAAAACAAACTAAAAGGAAATAGCTATAAGAAATGGAAATAGAATCTGATAATTGCCCTGAGCTATGACATACTTAAAATAGTTCTTGATAATAAGTGTCCACCAACCACTCAAGCTAAGGCTAAAAAATGTTGGGGAGAGTTGATGAGATAACTCATTGCTATATGCTAACAAGCATGACTAGTACTCTGTATAAGTAATTAGAGACCTGTAAGACTGCTAAAGTGATTTAGATAAGCTAGAAGACATGTTCAAAGGCCAAGCTCTTGGCTAAAAAGTCTAACATAATTAGCTTGATGAATGCCCGACAAAAGGCCGACATTTTGCTTAAAGACTATATGATCACTCAAAAGGGAAGGGAAAACATGCTAAGTAAGGCAAGGCTAAGGTATCTGAGTCGCCACAAGTGGAAAGGAAGAAAACCAAAAATCCTAAAGACTTATCTAAGTCTAAATGCTTCTTCTGCAGTAAGAAAGGACAATTCAAGGCAAATTGTAAAGAGTGAAAAGAATATCTGGCTACCAAAGGCAAAAGTATGAAACTCTTGATGATAAAAGCTTGTTTAGTGGTCTTTGATCTAAGAGGCACTAATCATGATTTTTGTTTCTCTACAGGGGTTCGAGGAGATGAAATATCTTAAAAAGAAGAGTTCATCGTTGCAGATTGGGAACGGGACAAGTGTGGCAGCTTAAGCAGTGGGAGATGTACATATTTATTTTGATAATTTTAGGAAGATTATTTTAAAAGATGTTTTTTATGTACCAAGTTTCAAAAGAAACTTAATTTTTGTTGCATGTTTATATTAATTTTTGTTGCATGTTTATATAAAGATGGCTTAACCATGACTTTTAATAATGGAATTGCAATATTTAGAAATCGCAATCTTATCTGTAATGGATGGATGTCAAATAAACTCTATTTTATCAAATCGAAAATGTACACACTGCTTGAAACTAAAATATCGAATAACTGACTTAAAACTTCTCACTCTAATGAGGCGTACCTTTGGTATTTGAGACTTGGCCATATTAATCAAAAAAGAATCACTAGACTTGTGAAAGATGACATCTTAAGTGCACTTAAAGAAGTTGATCTTCCACAATGTGAATCTTTCACAATTAGGTTTACCCATAAAGGCACTTTAGTCTAATTAAGGTGGGGAATATTTGTCTGATGGGTTCTTAGGGTACCTCACGGAGAATGGTATTCTATCCCAGTTAACCACGCCTAGCACTTCACAACAAAATTACGTGGTAAAGAGAACGGATCAAACATTGTTAGATATGGTACGTTCAATGTTAAGTTATTCGAAGGTGCTAGTCTTTTTTTAGGGATATGCAGTACAAACGACTTGCTATATTCTAAATGATGTGTCAACTGAGGTAGCATCAAAAACTCCATATGAATTGTGGCATGGCAAGAAGCCAAGTCTAGAACATATAAGGATTTGGGGATACCAAGTTGATCTGTCGTAATTTGGTGTAGCAGATTAAACTAGTTTTCGTACTTGAGGAGATTGAATATGAGCAGTTTTTGTATGTTTGATTTATGTTTTCTCAGTTTAGTTAAATTCAACAAAAAGTGCATATTAAGACTTTTATTGACCTTAGGGGTCGACTAAGGCCTAAAGGTGAGCTAACATACTTAGTAAGTGTGCAGGAGACTGTTCAAAGGCATAGGAACTCAAAGATGGTCGCTATGTTTCAACATGGGGAGTTTAATGTTGCAACATAGGAAGCAGAATGCCAGGACTGCTATAGTGCCTTGGGTGTTGTGACGAAACCAAGGGATGTTGTGACACAACCCTGGAGCTATCCCTGAACCATGCGTATTGCCTTCGATGTCACGACACAAGGATTAGGGTGTTGTGACATCAGTCTTGCATGGCAAGCACTTACGAGCCAGGGGCGTTTCGATCCACAATATAATAATTAAACATGAAAAGGGTAGCTAACCTAGGGTTAAAGAAGATGACAACCCTAACTCTATAAATAGGCTCTTAAAACATTTGCTTGAGGACAACTTTCACATTCTAAGGTTTTCTTTGTAAATTTAGTCTTTAGTTTTTCCTTTCTTTTAGGCATTAAGTTTATTTCAGTTCTTGTCTATTTCGTGTTCGTCGGAGAATATGAGTTGTAACTGTGATCAAACTATTGTGGATTCTATACTTCAATCAATACAATTCAAGATTCGCTTAAACATTTCTCTTGATTTATTATTTATGCTTACCTTTATTATCAAGATTATTGTGTTCATAAGATCCACAATGAACTAATCCTTTTATGGGGGATTAGTAAGTAAAGGTGTGATTAATTAATTGCTATGTAGGATTTTCTTAGCGGATCGACTGTTTGGGAGAGGAAGAACTTAAAACCTAAGCTTGATGACCCTAAGAATTCATTTAGGTGGGAATTAACCAAAAATGGGTATGGCCTATCCTTGAACACCTTAGCCTCGAACTGGTCTGGACTGTGAGGTCAAGAGACAAGTAGTTTCTGTCGACTTGTTAGTTTAGTTGAAGATTGGGAGATCCTTCTAGGGTAGCGACTACCAAGTGAGCTAATCACGCGTACTTAGATTCGATTAAGTTAGAATTTATATCTCTGATGTTCACTTTCCTTTTGTTATTTTTATTTCATTATTTATAAAAACTCAAAAATATTTCCTTTGTACGTTTTATCGTACTATAATTTATTTAAATTACTAATTACGTCTACTTGCATTTAGGTTGACATTAATTTAGTTCTTGCCTCCCTTAGGTACGATCCTCGGAGTACTTACCTACTTCGTTGTAACTATATTACAACCTGACCCGTATACTTGTGGACACCGCCTTAATTCCATATCTTTTAGTTGTTGTATTCACAATCTAGACGTTGGTACATCTGGAAGTGGTCACTAGCCCGTGTATTGGATAAAGATGTGAGGAAGATGGACTCACAAACAGAATTGTGCATGTTTGTAGGATATCCAAAAGGAACAAAAGTTGATTTGTTTTATAACCCGAAAGAGCAAATTGTTATAGTGTCAACTCATGCTACTTTCTTTGAATAAAGTTACATGAATGAATTCAAATCTCAGAGTAAAAAGGTACTCGAGGAGCTTTCGAGAAATATACAAAACCCTACGAAAATGGTTTTAAAGCCAACTCCCAATAGTAGACCTACAAACGATCAACAACATAGAAGATTCGCTGTACTAAGAGGGTCTCTTGTAGTCCTGAGTTTTTCCAATCTGACGGAAGTGTTTTCAACACCAAGCCTTCTAAATAGGATGAAGATGACTATAAACTCGAAATTATATAGGGTTTTTATGTATGTTTTTACCACCTTTTTACTTAATTATTATGTTTATCTCGAGTAATTATTATTGAAATAAGTAAATTTTACTTAATTAGTAATTTTAGACATGAAATTAGAAAGTATGTGAAATTATGCTTAAATACATTATTTTCAGGCATATTTTATATTAATTCATGTCAATTTATTAATGTATGTATTTTTCACTATATAGGTAGGCTATGGAGGTATGATGCAAATAAATAAAAGGTGGCCACGCACAATTTATCCATGTGGATGGCAAGACCATGCAATTTGGGGATAGGGATTGACTAGTTGACCCAGTAAAGAAAGGTGATAAAAAGATGGACATGTCTGCTAAGTTTTGGACTGAAGAACTGTCTAACAAGGGGAATTAAAAGCCTAGTTAAGACTCTTGATACTGGCTACCTAAAAAGTTTTTTTGGGATATTTAAATGAAGGTCCTTGAAGTTGGAAAATAATCAAAATTCAGCCCACAGCTTACTTGTTGAAATCGTCCACTACATAGCTATCTTTAGCTTGAAATTCAAATTCAAAATGGAACACTTGGTCATCCCTTTTCGTTGATACATGGCTAGCCACATGAGATAGGGAAGGAAGATGATTTTAAACTATTTTTAGTAAACTCAAACCCCACTCCTCATCAATAAATAGCTTGCCATCCTTGTAACACCCTTAACCCGTATCCGTCGCCAGAATAGGGTTATGGAGCATTACCGGAGTTTATGTTTCAAAACTATCAAAAATTTTAATCATTTAATAACTCAACATCAATCATAGCAAATTCAATCAATACCATACATATTTTCCCTTAAACAAGCCCTCGAGGCCCTAAAAACACGTTAGAAACAAGTCGAGATTAAATCGGAAGCATATAGAATTTTTCAGAAAAAGAAGAAAATTTTCAAACTTCAGGGGTCAAACGGCCGTGTGACTCACATAGCTGAGACACACGCCCGTGCCTCAGGCCGTGTGGACATTCGAAGTACAGACACATGACTGTGTCCCAGCCCATGTCCATGCCTGTGTAACTCACTGAGTTGGGTCACACGGCCAAGCCACACGTCTGTGTGCCAGAACGTGTACCCTTCGGAATGGCCTCACATGCCCATGTGCCAGGCCGTGTAACTGTCTGACTTTCAACCCTTTGTAAGCTACAGGGGACACACGGCCGTGTTGCCTAGCCGTGTGTCACATACGGTTGAGACACACGCCCGTGTCTTAGGCCATGTGGACAACAAATAGGTCAATTTCAAGCCATTCCTTTCACCCATTACAAGCTCACACCTACAAAACATTTGCACATACAATCAAGCTTTCAAACATACCTAAAAATGCATAATAAGATCAATTCAATAGGTCATTTATGCATACAACCAATATGCCAAAAGGAACCCCAAACATAATCATCAAATCAACCTAAATATGTGCATATTTACTATTTATCATCTATTTTGTCTTCATGCCAAAACATAACATAATTGACCATATTCCAAAACACAACCAAACATACTAAATTCGTCATTCAAAGTATACTTTCATTTGACCATTCCAACACCAACTATTTAAGCATTAAAACCATTTAAGTGACACCAAGCTAACCAATTCCAAATAGATCCAACAACCAACATATATACATACCAAATTTGACTCATGCACACCTATTCAAACCTTTACAAAGCATGCCATAACTTGAACATATTGCGGACAATCTATCACCTACTATTTTAGCCATTCCCACAGGCATTAATTCTTTGTCAAAAGACACACATCAATAAAGCCTCACAAGTACCAAGGTTACACCAACCACAATGATATATACATGCCAAACTCATCAAACTAACATATACCATAATTCCACCTATACATGCCATTATAACATTGATCAAGCCATCAAAATCTACTGATAAAATTGATGGATATTGTGATGGATCTCCGACTAGCTTCCAATCTGATCGAGCTTCTAATAATCTGTAAAGTAAGGGAAAAAAAGAACTACGTAAGCAAGGAATGCTTAGTAAGCTCGTATAAACTTTAAACATAGCATTCAGTTTCAATAATGAACTTTATAGGTTAAATATAAAGCTATACCAATGCCTCAAGATTTATCAAACCATAAACAACAACTCACAATGAAATAAGTCTATCAACACCATATATACTTATCAATCCTAGCATAGTAGGATTTCATAAGACTTTCAACTCTTCCATTTATTTCCTTTCCAGTTCTTTTGCTTACTTTAGCTCAGCTAACAATATCAATTCATTAATTGGCATTTTTGTTCATGAACTAGATATATTCATCCACAACATACATAAATTTCTCGCATACGAGTACATATTTTAACTTATTATTCCCTTTTTATCAAATTACATTTCAACTATGAATTTACCATTTCATTACCTTTTCTTACCTGTTTCATATGCATAACACACAATATATACACATAATATCAACCATGACTACAAGCTAGTACATTTAAACGTAGCTCCTTTGGGAATCAACTACATGATAAACCATTACATAAGAAATTGCATACTTTTATTTATACCACCTTTTCATGTACATAAGCATATTACCATTTGAACACTTACCTAATCAATGTATTTCATTAAGACTAAACATGATATAATCTAATAATAAGCTTAGCACAAGCCTAAACACATCAACAACACATGTTAGCATACTTGAACATAATTAATGTGAACTTAACATAGATAACCATTATACTTGAACATGATCCAATTGGATTTATCGTCTTTCATCACATATCATGTTTTCCATGTATCACTAATTCAATAAGTTTCATACACACCTATCTTGGTTCATATTGAACACTTACCATTTCATTTGCATAACACAAAAGACATAAACATAACATTTACCATAGTCACAAACTAGTGATTAAACACATAACTTAGCAATATCATCACATGGTAAAATATGGTACATAAACATAGTATCATTTAAATCATACCTTTCATAATCTTGAATATTCATACTTAGATCATTGGTACATCATACATTTCCATATTTGTCGTAGTGAAGTCAAACGGAACCCTTACCGGTGCTCACACAAGTGTGCCAAACAATGGTCGTAACCATCCTTTTTCTTTAATCAAAAGTCGAAACCATCCCTTTTCATATTCGATGGTCGTCACCATCCCTTTTTATAGTTGATGGTCGTTGCCATCCCTTTTCATAGTTGATGGTCGTCATCATCCCCTTTCATAATTGATAGCCGAAGCTATCTCTTTTCATATTTGATAGCCGAAGCTATCCCTTTTCAGATTCAATGGTCGTCACCATCCCCTTCCATAGTTGATGGTCGTCACCATCCCTTTTCATATTTGATAGTCGAAGCTATTCCTTTTTATTATCTGAGGCTTGTCGATACGTCATTGGATTTTTTGTCGAGGCATGATATGATAATATAACATAATAACTTTCAAAACAACAATTTAAAATGCTAGTTAAACGTATGAACTTACCCGGCTAAATTGCAGAGACAACAAAGTATAGGGGAATTTTGGTAATTTTTCATTCTCCTTGATTTTCCACTCGATCTTGATCTAAATTATAATTTCATTCAATTTATTAATTTAGACAATAAAATAATTCATTTTATGCAATTTAGGCATTTTTGACATTTTTAATAATTGCCCCTAACAATTTAGTCCTTAAGCCTAAAACGTGCAAATTAACCATTTTTAATGCAAATCCATGCTAGCCGAATATTCATGGCATTTAAAACAGCCCATTTTTGTAATAATTTCATAAAAAACCCTTGTATTTTTACTATTTCAACAATTTAGTCCCTAATTAAAAAATTCATCAAAAATCTCTTAACAAAATACTTTTAAATACCAACCAACACTTCAAATTCATAATTTAACCTCAAATCACTTGATTCATCAACAGAAACATTCAAAATCTTAAACAGTTTCCAAATTAAAGGTACAGGCTAGCTGGACCTTTTTTGCAACGATCTCAAAAACATAAAAATTAAAAAAAACGGGGCTAAAATGACATACCAATTAAACTTTTGAACATGTCGAAATTCCTAGGTCTAAAATGGCTCCCTTTTCTTATTTGAAATCGGTGAAGAAGACATGAAAATGGTGATAATGGCTTTTCTTTTATTTAATTAAAGTTTAATTATAATATTACAATTTTGTCTATTTAAAATTCAACCAATTTTCAAGCTTTTAATTACCCAAAACCATCCACTAACTCCTTAAATGGTTTAATTACCATTTAAGTCACTTTTACTTTATTCAATAAGTCATTTAATCACTCAAATCAAATAGTGCTCAAAATTTACACCCTTTACAATTTAGTCCTTTTGAATTAATTAACTATCAAAACGTTAAATTTTTTCAATGAAACTTTAATGCCACCTTAATGGAACTCCATAAATATTTATAAAAATATTTACATCTCAGTTTAGAGAAACGATGTCCCGATACCTCATTTTGTAAAGTCACTTAACTTTAGGGTCTTACCACTTGAACTTAATAAATCGTTTAAATAACATAAATTATCAAACCAAAAACCTTTTTTAAATCACATTTGAGTCATAAATATTAAATAATAATAATTACAAACTTACTCGTCAGATTTGATGGCCCTAAAAGCACTGTTTCTAACACTACTAAAAAGCGGGTTGTTACAATCCCTCACTTCTAAATCATCCCCATCCCTTATTCCTCATTTCTCTACATTTCTTTATCATTTTAGTTCTCTCAAGCCCTTCTCTCTTTTTCCCTTGCATATCCGTCCATCCCCTCTCCCTCTTTAGCCTCAAAAGTTTTGTCAAAAGAACTCCTTAGCCGACTACCTTCTAAACCCTTTTGCAAAAGAAGCTTTCATTTGAACGGGGGGCGCATCAGTCAGAACAAATCCGAAAGGCTGCTGAACTGAGCAGAGTAAAGCACCTGAGTCAAAATAGATCGAAAGGCTGTTGAACTGAATCATTCAGAATTGATCCGAAAGGCTGCTGAATTGAATAGAGTTTACTCTTTCCTCTTATTATTTATTTTAAACATGTTTGCTTTGTTTTTGACATCAACTATGTTATTTTAAATTCTATTTGTTGGGATAATTATATTTAATTGATGAGATTTACTTAAATCATGTTAACATCTTTGTGCCTCAGTCGATTATGTTTTCAATTAATATCATGCTGCATTTCATTCATACGTGATTGGGTGCGCTCAGAGTAGCTGAGCGATCCTAACTAGACAACGGCTAGTAGACACAATTGAAAAGTGCAATGCTTAATTTAGGTCATTAAACCCCAACTAAGTTAAGGTTCTTAATAACTTTAGTTAAGGTTTTAGATTTATGTAATTAAACTATTGCAAATGTAAATGTCCCTGTGACCTTGCATAAATCTAAGAAACCCTTAGTCTAATATGAGTAGTAAAAGGCATATTTAACTAAGTAAAAGATCCGAGAGGACTTAATTCGATTTTCAAACCCATAAGAGACCAAGTTGCCATGGAAGTAATTCCGAACATGTTAGCAAGATGAAAGTAAATTGAATTAATTAATAAAATTATCCTAGCTCATTTAAAGTTAATTGTTTTTATTTCTAAAGGCCTCATTCATACATTTAGGTAAATTTGCATTCGGATTAGAAATTTCATAAAGGTCATTCTTTGCATCTAATTTAATTAAATCATCACCATCCTAAAATTATTGAATTTTATTTTACATTAAATTGTTAATTATAATTTTGTAATTAAATTGGTTAGGCTTTTACAGTCCCTATGGATACGATAACTCATATTACTTACTTATTACTTGAAAAGCTACGTACACTTCCGTAAACATGTTACGAATTCGTTACAAGTTTTTGGCACCGTTGCCTAGGACTTTTGCCTTAATCATCTTCTTTGTGAAATTATTTTTACAATTTTTTTTCTTTTATTTAATTTTTAACTCCATTAATTTATTCTTTATTTTTTTTTATTTATTTTTAGGTGTTTTATGAGCATAGATCGAATCATTGATCTATTACCCGTGGACCCTAAAATCAAGTAGACTTTTAGAAAAAGAAGACGTTAGAGATCTGCTCAAAGACAAGCCGAGATGGACCTTGGAAATCAAAATGAGGAACAAGGCAATGGAGTCAATTAAGTGCACAACCCAATCCTTATTGTTAATGATAAGGATCGTGCCATCAGACAATACGTTGTGCCACTCTTCAACAAGTTAAATTCGGGAATTAGAAGGCTGGATATCAATGCACCCCAAATTGAATTGAAACCAGTGATGTTTCAAAAGCTCTAAAGGGTGGGCTAGTTCAGTGGTATGCCCACGGAAGATCCACACTTACACCTTCGATTATTCATGGAGGTAAGAGATTCATTCAGGTTAGCTGGTGTGACAGAAGACGCACTGAGGTTGAAATTGTTTCCATACTCATTGCAACATCGAGCACGAGCATGGCTAAATTCATTGCCACCAAGTTCAATATCTACTTGGAAAGAATTAGCAAAAAGGTTTTTGGTTAAATATTTTTCGCCAAGTAAGAACGCAAAATTGTGTAGCGAGATAACTACTTTCCAACAATTGGATGATGAGTCTTTCTATGAGGCTTAGGAACAATTCAAGGAACTACTTCGTAAGTGTCCTCATCATGGGATTCCTTATTGTATCCAATTGGAGATGTTTTATAACGGTTTCAACGCACATACAAGATTAATGGTGGATGCTTCTGCGAATGGTGTGATTTTCTCTAAGTCTTATAGCGAGGCTTATAAGATCATTAAAAGGATCACAACTAATAACTACCACTGGCTGACAAACCGATCAGGTTTAAAAAGACGAGTAGCTGGAGTGCATGAAGTGGAGGCACTAACTTCACTCTCTGCTCAGGTATATTCTATTTCCTCTATGTTAAAATAATTTATCACTAATGGTTTGAATAATTTTACAGCTCAATCACCAAGTCAGTATGATGTAGTTTTTTGCATATATTGTGGGGATGGTCATTCTTTCGAGAATTACCCTTCAAATCCCAAATTAATGTACTATGTAAAGAACCATTATCAAAATAGAAATGGAAAAGGACCGCAGTCCAATTTCTACAACCATCGTGGTACAACTTTCCAAACTTTTCCTAGAGTAATCAAGGAAATAGACCTAATCAAACCCAAGGGTTTAACCAACAAGACCTAAAACCACCCCTAGCTAAATAAACAAATAGTTTGGAGGACTTATTGAAGGCATACATGGTGAAAAATGATGCATTGATCCAAAGTCAAGCAGCAACATTGAAAATCTAGAGAAACAGATAGGTCAATTAGCTGCTGAGCTTCGTAGTTGACCACAAGGAGCCATACCGAGCGATACAGAAAATTTGAGAAATCTGGGTAAGGAACATTGAAAAGTGGTATAGTTACGAAGTGGTAATACTTTGGAGCCTGAGAAGGTTGTGGTTGAATATGACCCTACTGGAAAGGAGGAAAGTTAATCGACAATTGAAGTTCCTACAATAGATAAATTGGATGCTGAAAAATTTGAGGTAAACCCTAAACTAGTGAATTTTGAAAAGCTAACACCCTTTTTTTGTAAATTTACCTCCTCAAAAAAATTTTCCATATCAACCTAGAGTTCCATATCCTTTGAGACTTCAGTAGAATAAGTAGAAATAAGAGGCACAATTCAAGAAGTTCTTGGATGTTTTAAAGCAATTACACATCAAAATTATGTTGGTAGAGGCTTTAGAACAAATGCACAATTATGTAAAGTTTATGAAGGATATCTTGTCCAAGAAGAAACGACCTAGTGAGTATAAGACTGCTACTTTGACAAAGAAGTGTAGTGCGTTTTTACAGAACAAACTACCTCCAAAACTGAAGTATCCTATAAGCTTTACAATACCTTGCAACATTGGTGAATCATATTGTAGTAAAGTTTTGTGTGACTTAAGAGCAAGGATCAACTTAATGCCTAAATCTATTTTGAAGCTGTTGGGAATAGGTGAAGTAAGACCCACTACTGTAACACTTCAACTTGTAGATCGATCATTAGCATATCTCAAAGGAAAGATTGAGGATGTTTTGGTAAGAGTTGATAATTTTATTTTTCCTATCAATTTCATTGTATTGGATTTTGAAGTAGATAAGAAAGTCCTGGTTGTCCTTGGGAGTCCTTTCCTAGCCACAAAAAGAACATTGATAGATGTACAAAAAGGTGAACTCATGATGCGAGTTCAAGATGATAAGGTAACATTTAATGTTCTAAAAGCAATGAAGTTTCTCAATTTATGAAAGAGTGTGCAGTAATGGAGGAATTAGAAACCTTAGTTTCTATGAGAAGGAATTCTGAAGAAGAGACCAGTTGGAGTCTTAACCATTCGAGGATGAAAAAGGTAATGAAGGTTTGGCTTTGATGGAAACCAATCCGAGGAGTTATATTAAACCATCACGGTTCGAACCACCAGAGTTGAAAGTTCAGGACTTTACACAACCCAAATTGTTCATCGAGGAACCGCCTAAACTCGAACTAAAGGTACTTCCATCTCACTTAAAATACGTTTATCTTGGTAATAGTTCTACTTTGCTTGTTATTAATTCGGTGGAACTAACAGAACATCAAGAAGGGCAATTGATTGTTGTCTTAAAAAAATTTAAGAAGGTAATTGGTTGGACCATAGCTGACATACAAGGTATAAGCCCGTCCTTCTATATGTATAAAATTATTTTAGAGGAAGGTGAGAAAGGTAAGATTGAAAGTCAAAGGAGACTTAACCCTATCATGAAGGAAGTGGTCCAAAAGAAGGTAATTAAATGGTTAGATGGATATTGAAGATACAATAAAATAGTTTTAGCCTCAGAAGACCAATAAAAAACTATTTTTACCTGTCCATATGCTACATTTTCTTTTAAGTGAATGCCTTTTAGCTTATGGAATGCACCTACCACATTTTAGCAATATATGATGGCAATTTTCACCAATATGGTTCAAAATTATTGTACAAGCCCAATTTTTGACCCGGGCCCAAGGGACCAAAACAATTAAACCAAAACAATCAACCCAATTTTGCCCAGACCCAAATGGCCCATTACCCTAACCAAAACAGACCCTAAAAAAACCAAATTAACAGCCCAAACTAACCCACAGCCCAAATAGCCCAAAACATTAATCAGACAAAAAAGTAGGAAACCCTAACCCTAGGTGCGCCGCACCTAGGGTAGTCCACTTGCTGGCCGCCGCACGTCCCATCGCTGCTCACCTGCTCCACCTGCTCTGCCGCTCCCATGCCACTTGCGCCTGCAATGACAGAAAGGAAACACCAGCAAGCAAAAAGATATGATAAAAATAATGTAAAATGGCTATAAAGCCAGGAACCGAACGTTTTGTAATGGCCCTTTTTTTGGAGAAACATTTTTAGAAATAAAAAAGCAAAAACAAGAGAGTTCCAAAGGTTGAGCATCACCATTTCCGCTTAGTTTTTTTTTTCTTTTTTACTTATCGTTATTATTTCTATTTTTATAAGTCTTATTTTTTTTTATTAAACAAAAACTTATAATAACGTAAAAGAAAAAGGAAAAGGGGAAGACTAAACTCACCTGCATCGGCCCCTAAATTCGGCGTCGTCATCGGCTCTTTGCCGTAGCCGAACGCGGGTTAAGGAAGGGGCAGAGGCCTTCCGTTTTATCCTCGTTTCCCTGTTTCAGAGCCTTGGTCTCTAAGTGCGCTCCAACGCGCTGGTGGGAGACGCCCTCGTATGGCTCCGGCCATTGGGCAGTGGGGAGGCGTGATGGCGGTGGGGTTCCTAGCCTTGGAACCCTAGCAGAGAAAAGGGATTTTCCCTTTATTTTATTTTTTGTGTTCTTTGCAGCAAAATGAAACTGCAGAAAAATGTAATTTTTTTAGCTTTTATGTTGATTAAAACGGCGCCATTTGAAGGAGGGAAAACCTGCGCACTCTTGCCCTAATGGGTAATTTGTGCCTTTGGTCCCTCTAATCCTGCGGTGCATTCAATGCTGCCTTTTGTTTAATTTTAATTTTGGCCACATAATTTTGCTTCTGTTTCAATTTGGTCCCTAGACCATGCGCTTGTATTCCCCTAGAACGGCACCGTTTCAGTGATGTGGGAGTATTTCATGTTTGGTCCTCATTCTTTTGCAGCGTGTTTTAATTACTTTTCTTATTTGTAATTTGAGCCCTTAATTTTTTTTTTGATTTTGATTTAATCCCTTTCGTTTTTTTAACTATTAATTTTTGTTTTATTTTTATTTTCATTTATCTTTATGTATATATGTGTACGTTATTTTAATATGTGCTATTTTTTATTATTATATATTATTATTAAAACTATTATAATTATTATTTAGCATTATTATTAATATTATTAAATACCTTTTTACTTTAAATTATGTTATATGCATATACATACATGCAATTATTTTAGTATACATACGTACGTACATCCCATGTTTTATATATATTTATACATACATTTATTATTTTTATTTTACAATTTCAAATATATATATGTGAATAAGTTTTTATAATATATGTTTTTTTAATCTGTATAAATATATATATGCACATTGTTTTATCTTAGAATTTTTTTTATATTTATGTACATACCTACGTTCTTATAATGTACATGTTTATATTTTATATTTTTTTTAATCTATTTATATATGTAAATACTTATATTTTCATGTTTTGTAATTCATATATATATATCTTTATTTATTTCTTCATGTATATGTCTGCTATTGTTATTTTATCTTGCTTAAGTTTGTCTGTTTGATATTTTTTATATATTAGTCTCATTACTTATTTATATTTTGTTTTGCTCGTGATTATTTTACTTACATTATCATCATCATTTCATTACACCCATTTTTTAGATTTCAAAAAAGAAATTTTAAAAACATAAGTAATATTCGGTATTTTGGATCTTCAAGAGAATCGAGCCCTAACGTATTGGGTTTCGATTTTCTTCGTTGATTTTAAATAATTGAGATTAGTCTTTTATAAAAAACATAAATAAAATGTTCGTTATCGAGAATTCAATACGTTGTGTCCTAACGCATTGGATGTGACACGTTGTTTTTTCGAGACGAGGATTTTTCGAAATAAATGCAATATTCAATGTTTAATATTTTGAGAAATTGTGCCCTAACGTATTGGGTTGCGATTTCTTCATTTGATTTAAACAATTGAATATTCTTTTAAACTTTATTACACGAATCTTTTTAAACTCAAGTTTTAAACAATATCGGGAATTAAAAAAGGATCGTGTCCTAACTTACTGGTCGTGATTCCTTTTTAAATCCAAGATAATTAAATATCTTTTAAATAAGCATTTTTTATTCGCGTATCGGGAATTCGAGACATTGTGTCCTAACTTACTGGATATGATTCTCTTTCTCGAATAATGTGAAATATCCCCTTGTTTCTTGAAAATTTTCAACGTTTTAATAAAATGATCGTACTTTTAAAATTCTCCGAAGTTCTCAATCTTCGACAATAAGACATTAAGTAATCAACTAGGTACCAATTTTGGGCGTATCGAGGGTGCTAATCCTTCCTCGTGCGTAACCGACTCCCGAACCTGTTTTTCTGAATTTCATGGACCAAACTTGTTGTTTTAATAAAATCAAACCGTTTATTAAAAATAACCACTTTTCGAGGTGATCCAATCACACCTCATAAAAAAAGATTGGTGGCGACTCCCGTTTCATTTTTCAAAATCCAAGTCGACCCTGTTTTCCATCCAAAAAATGGTGTCAATAGCTTGGCGACTTCGCTGGGGATTTTAAATAAGAGAGTCAAGCCACGAGTTGATTATTTATTGTCTTTTTGTCGAAAGTTGAAAATGTGATTTAAATATACGATCCTCTCATTGCATTTCAATTGTTTTGGGTTTTCATCATGTTTTGTATTTTAAATTTTTATATCTTTCTGCATTGCATTGCATGACTGCTGGTCACACCTTCTTAAGTGGGAGTGAGAAGCTAGTCCTTCGTGAGGTTTTCACCTCCGTGCAGGATAGTGGATCGCTTTCGGGATACATTCGTACCTATGTCTTCGTGAGATTTTCATCTCCGTGCAGCCATAGGGAAATGTATTCCCCTGAATGGAACTCGGTCTATATGAGCCTATAATGGGTGAAGATCGAGGAATCTGCTGGTTCGGGTACCCTTACTTTAGAGCCAAACCTCATGTAGTGAACCTTAGGAGCCCACCCTAGATAGAACCACTTTGAACCCCTAGTATGCACCCGAATAGGTATTCTATTTATTCCTACTTGCTTATGTTTTGTACTAACCTGTTTTCTTTTATTTTGGTTATGGTTGCATTGCATTTTCATCATAAAGAGGTGTTGATTCAGGTTCGGTTGTTAAATAGAGAGCTTGTCATAAGGAAATGGGTCTTTTGATAAAGTGGAAAATAATATGGTTGCCCGAATATGTTTCGAGAAAACACAACAAGAGAAAGATGATAGAGGACAACACAACTATTGCTTTGTTGCCTTGAGAATTCAAGGATTATTCGAGAGCCGCTGAACTTTCTTAAAGAGAAGCTAACGAGCATCACGAGGATGAGTGAGCAACGGCCCGAGTCAAGCAAAAGGGAGATAGAAGAGACGTTCCTTTTGAAGAGTCCGTGAGATTTATCTTAACACTCGAATGAAGAAAAGGATCGTTGACTTGGAATATAAGGGCAAAACCGTATATATATATATCCGCTTTATGTAAAGAGATTTGTTTTCTAGTAAAGTTCTTCTAATAGAATTGAATAAAAAATTAACGTCTCTTTTTTGCATTCATTTCATGCATTTGCATTACATTGCATCATATGCATTAGATCTTTACAAAAAGACCCTAATTGAGTAAATTTATTTTAGCGAATCTGGAAAACCAACATTCTTGCAGTACCCGAACAGGAACAAAAGGACATGGGCCAAAGATTAGAAAAACTTGAACAACTCCAAAGGGGGAGGCAAGACCAACTACAAATGCATGAGCGGTTAGCTAAGGTCCAACGGGATTGAGTTCTGTAAAGGGGTCAAAAAAATGTTCATATCAATGTCATACATGAAGACAAAAAGGGACCTTGTTAGATATCCGCCCTTATAAACTTGGGAGTGTTCTAAATAATCAGACTGTAGAAGAGACCCCTATAGTATTTAGAACTTACTTAGAGTAATACTCAAAACAAACTTGTTGCTTCTAGCCTAGAAGCAACAAGAACTCTTTTGTGAAATAGACTCATTTTAATGAAATGCATCTTTGCGATCATTTTTGAGTCAATATTCTTTCATTCTTTATGAATAATTATTCTTTCATTCTTTTTCCAAACCATTCATTCATTCATAATCATATTGTACAGATAATCATTCTTAAATTCATACATTCTTCGTATATTCTCTTGTACCTATAATAGGTCCCCAAATATCAATGACATGAATGACACTGCTACAGACTTAGAATCTCCTTTTGAGCGAGACATGTGTTTAGAGGGATCTCACGACTTTGAATATGACATAGATCGTAGCTTATCTCCAAACTTGTCGAGGATGGTAGAGCAAGAGGATAAACAGATCCTACCTCTCAAGGAATCATTAGGAATTGTGAGCTTGGTGAAGACTAGAATTGATCTGACCACAGAGACGAAGCAAGACCTTGTTGAGTTACCTCTAGAGTTTAAAGATGTCTTTGTATGATCATACCAGGGTATGCCTCGATTCTTATAATAAAACCTGTACAACAGCACGATGTCAGAAATTTACAGTGCGAACGATGCAATTCTTTGCCGGGGCAATGCCTCTCTCGTTGAGTCAGCATAGCTTTGCCCATTTGAAGTCGAGTTTCCATCCCTTCAAGATGTTGTTGGATTTTATCATGATTAAAGAGAAAGATCCAAAGTTTTCTGTCGTAGTTGCGTCCCAAAAGGGCTCTATGAAAGAAATCTGGTACCAAAGAAGGTTTTTCACATACAAGATAAAAGTGGAAGATCTTATGTGGAAGACTTTAGAATAACATTGATTCTGGTCGAAAAGCGTGACCAGGACTTGCCTGATCTCGTGAGTTCAGACTAAAAAAAACAAAAATAAAACAAAAATAAATAAAAAAAATCAAAGTCAAAAATTAAAAAAAAAAAGAAAAAGGAAAGGTCAAGGCGAAAACCCGGAAAGGGCGCTTTGACCAAAGGTGGATCTGAGTTGAAAACCCGAAAAAGGGCGACTCAAATTTTGACCAAAATGGGGCATGGACATCACCATTATCAAAGACTTCTAATGGGCATTGCTTCGCTATTGAGATCATTAATTACTTCATCAAATGGATAGAGGCTACTTCATGGATCAAGGTCATCCTATACTGATACAGAATTTCAGAGAGGATGGTATTGGAAAATGCATTGAACTTAAATGATAGCACGATAACTGAGGTCTGAAATCAATTCAGAAGCAGTCACCACGTTTTTTCACCGAATTACCTAGAGGTGAACAAGGACTGGCATGAGAAATTACCATTTGCCCTCATTGTTTATCAAACATCTGTACTAGGGCAACACCTCTCTTTTTGGTTTACAGGATTGAGGTAGTTTTACCTATTAAAATCCCCTCATTGCTTGTTGGAGGGATCCTATCACGATGTGATCAGTTGGCCCTAGGAAAAGGGTTAGAAGCTATTCATCAGGGTCGGATGTACCATAAATAAATAATATGAGCCCATAATAAACAGGCTCGTCTCAGAGAATTCCACGAGAGGGCTGGATGTTGAAAAAGATTCTTCCGTAACGGAAGGATTCTAAAGGGAAATGAATGTCAAACCAGGAATGTCCCTATGTTGTAAAGAAGACCATTTTCAGAGGAGTACTGATCCTAAGTGAGATTGCCAATCCTATAAACTTGGATCCAGTTAAGAAACACTTCGTTTAAAGGAGAAGGAAGGACCAAGGTGAAAACCTGCAAATGGCACTTTGAGTAAAAAAAAAAGATGAAAAAATGAAAAAATGAAAAAATGAAAAAATGAAAAAGTAAAAATGGAGAGGCTAAGGGGAAAACCCGCAAAGGGCACCTTAGGCCAAAGGGGATTTGAGTTGAAAACTCGAAGGGCGGCTCAAATGTTGATCAGAATGGGGCATGAAGTGATCAGATTGGGGCATGTGGTGATCTTGCTATACCTGAAAGGGTAAGGCGACATCTTGGGGCATCGACAGAGTCTTGTAGATCTCCTAAACACATGTCAATCTCAGGAAAGTCTTCAGAAAGTTTGTACAGAGAAGTTCAAGCTGCGATATCTGGGGCACCTAACCTTCATACTATTTATATATTGAATTTGTTGTTGTTCTTGGAATACTTCATTCTTTTTCAAGATACGTGTTCCAATCAATTCATTTTTTATTCTTGCTACCCTTGATAATTCATTCATTTCGAACTTGCTCTCAAATCAATTCTATTTCATCCATCGTTATATTCTTTTTTGCTAGTATGTTGCATTAGAATGATGATACTTTCACAATGAAAGTTTTGCATATTGCTCTAGAAGTTTCTAAATAATATAGGAACCTGAAACAGGACTATTGTTTAGAAAATACCAAGTTTAAAGGGTGAAATATCTAAGAACGAAGGGTCTAAGTTAAAGACTATCCTTTCAGATTTTGTTGTCCAAAAATTGATTGAACAAAATGACAAGATGTCGTGTTGGTGACAAAACTTCAATGAACAAACAAGCAAGGATCACCGAGTGATAAGAAAAGGTTTTCTCGGAGAAGAAAATTTTGCAATTGTGCATGAGCATTTGGTATGACACCTTGGGAATGGGGTAAAGGACCAAAGAGCTTCACATTCTGTATCCTTAAATTGCGATAGGAGAAGATTGAGAAAAGCCATATCTTTCTACCCTTGGGTTACAGTGGGAGATTGATGGTACAAATTTTGAGCCCCAATGGATTAAACTTTGAGGTTCACAGTGGGGGGCAACCTAGCTAAATGTTTCTTCAGAAATGCCAGTCGAGCAAGAAGGCGTTGTAACACGTCAGTGATAAGACAATGAGCAATAACAACTCAAACATTAAAAATGGATCATTCTCATGACATTCTGCATTTATTCAAATGTCATTCATACACATCTAGTTAGGAGCATTTGATTCAATCTGATCATGTCATCCTAATCACTAGGCACAATTAGGTTCATACAATAGAACATACAGGTCATGTTCCCCAGAGAACAGATCAATGAAGTTGCAGATCTTGCCTTCCTGCATTGACAGCGAAGTAGGTCGAAGACACAAACCTTGCCTCTCTCGATTGTGATGTAGCTGGTGGAAGACAAAGATCTTACCTTCCTGTATTGACAGCGAAGCAGGTCGAAGACACAAACCTTGCCTCTCTCGGTTGTGATGGAGCTGGTTGAAGACAAAAGATCTTGTCTTCCTGTAATTGGCAGCGGAGGGGATCGGAGATAGCAGATCTTGCCTTCCTGTATTTGGCAGCGGAGAAGATCGAAGATAGCATATTTTATCTTCCTGTAATTGGCAGCGGAGGGATCGAAGATAGTAGATCTTGCCTTCCTGTATTTGGCAGCAGAGAGGATCGAAGATAGCAGATCTTGTCTTCCTGTATTTCGCAGCGGATGGGATCGAAGATAGTAGATCTTGTCCTCCTGTATTTGGCAGCGGAGGGGATCAAAGATAGCAGATCTTATCTTCCTGTATTTGGCAGCGAAGGAGATCGAAGGTAGCAGATCTTATCTTCATGTATTTGGCAATGGAGGAGATCAAGGATAGCAGATCTTGTCTTCCTGTAATTGGCAGCGGAGGGGATCGAAAATAGCAGATCTTATCTTCCTGTATTTGGCAGCGAAGGGGATCGAAGATAGCAGATCTTGTTTTCCTGTAATTGACAGCGGATAAGATCGAAGATAGCAGATCTTATCTTCAAGTATTTGGCAGCGGAGGAGATCAAGGATAGCAGATCTTGTTTTCCTGTAATTGGCAGCGGAGGGGATCGAAGATAGCAGATCTTGTCTTCCTGTATTTGGCAGCGGAGAAGATCGATGATAGAAATCTTGTCTTCCTGTAATTGGCAGCAGAGGGATCGAAGATAGCAGATCTTGTCTTCCTGTATTTGGCAGCGGTGGGGATCGAGGATAGCAGATCTTATCTTCCTGTATTTGGCAGCGAAGGAGATCGAAGATAGCAGATCTTATCTTCATGTATTTGGCAGCGGAGGAGATCGAGGATAGCAGATCTTGTCTTCCTGTAATTGGCAGCGGAGGGGATCGAAGATAGCAGATCTTATCTTCTTGTATTTGGCAGCGAAGGGGATCGAAGATAGCAGATCTTGTCTTCCTGTAATTGGCAGCGAAGGGGATCGAAGATAGCAGATCTTGTCTTCCTGTATTTGGCAGCGGAGGGGATCGAAGATAGCAGATCTTGTCTTCCTGTATTTGGCAGCGGAGGGGATCGAAGATAGCAGATCTCGTCTTCCTGTATTTGGCAGCAGAGGGGATCGAAGATAGCAAATCTTGTCTTCCTGTATTTGGCAGCGGAAGGGATCGAAGATAGCAGATCTTGTCTTCCTGTAATTGGTAGCGGAGGGGATCGAAGATAGTAGATCTTGCCTTCCTGTATTTGGCAGCGAAGGGGATCGAAGATAGCAGATCTTGTCTTCCTGTATTTGGCAGCAGAGGAGATCGAAGGTAGCTGGTCTTATCCCCCTGAAGTTGTAGTGGGGCAGATCGAAGATGGCAAATCTTATCTCCCTAAAGTGGCAGTGGAGCAGATTGAAGCCAATAATCCTATCTCCCTGAAGTTGCAGATGAGCGAATTGAAGTAATAAATGCTATCTCTCTGAAGTTGTAGTAGAGTGGATCGCATCAGGTCTTATCTCCCTGAAGTTGCAGCGGAGCAGACTGAGTAAGCAGGTCTTATCCCCCTGAAGTTGCAGCGGGGCAGATCGAAGATGGCAAATCTTATCTCCCTAAAGTTGCAGTGGAGCAGATTGAAGCCGATAATCCTATCTCCCTGAAGTTGGAGAGGAGCGGATTAAAGTAATAGATCTTATCTCTCTGAAGTTACAGTAGAGTGGATCGTATCTGGTCTTATCTCCCTGAAGTTGCAGATGAGCAGACTGAGTAAGCAGGTCTTATCCCTCTGAAGTTGCAGTGGGGCAGATCGAAGATAGCAAGTCTTATCTCCCTGAAGTTACAGTGGAGCAGACAGAAGAAGCCAATCCTCTCCCTGAAGTTGCAGTGGAGCGGATTAAAATCACAGATCGCATCCAGTCTTATCTCCCTAAAGTTGCAGTGGAGCAAATAGAAGAAACCAATCCTATCTCTCTGAAGTTGCAGTAGAGCGAATTAAAATCACAGATCTTATCTCTCTGAAATTGCAGTAAAGCGGATTAAAATCACAGATCTTATCTCTCTGAAGTTGCAGTAGAGCAGATCGCATCCAGTCTTATCTCCCTGAAGTTGCAGTGGAGCAGACAGAAGAAACCAATCCTATCTCTCTAAAGTTGCAGTAGAGCGGATTAAAATCACAGATCTTATCTCTCTCTAGTTGCAGTAGAGCAGATCGCATCAAGTCTTATTTCCCTGAAGTTGCTGCAAAGAAGATTGAAGCTACATGACGCATCTATCTGAAGATTGAAATGACAAGACATAGTGGACTGAAATAAAGCTACTTGAAAAGAGAGGCGTTGAACAATTCAAGAATCAGCAAGATCGAGCAAAAATTGGTCTTTCTTAGTCTTTGCTCTGTTTCCGTTACACGACAACGAGCAAAGAGGGGCAGCTGTACAAGCCCAATTTTTGACCCGGGCCCAAGGGACCAAAACAATTAAACCAAAACAATCAACCCAATTTTGCCCAGATCCAAATGGCCTATTACCCTAACCAAAACAGACCCTAAACAAAACCAAATTAGCAGCCCAAACTAACCCACAGCCCAAATAGCCCAAAACATTAATCAGACAAAAAAGTAGGAAACCTTAACCCTAGGTGCGCCGCACCTAGGGTCGTCCACTTGCTGGCCGCCGCACGTCCCATCGCTGCTCACCTGCTCCACCTGCTCTGCCGCTCCCATGCCACTTGCGCCTGCAATGACAGAAAGGAAACATCAGCAAGCAAAAAGATATGATAAAAATAATGTAAAAATGGCTATAAAGCCAGGAACCGAACGTTTTGTAATGGCCCTTTTTTTGGAGAAACATTTTTAGAAATCAAAAGCAAAAACCAGAGAGTTCCAATGGTTGAGCATCACCATTTCCGCTTAGTTTTATTTTTCTTTTTTACTTATCGTTATTATTTCTATTTTTATAAGTCTTATTTTTATTTTTCTTAAACAAAAACTTATAATAACATAAAAGAAAAAGGAAAAGGGGAAGAAAAAACTCACCTGCATCGGCCCCTGAATCCGGCGTCGTCATCGGCTCTTCACCGTAGCCGAACGCGGGTTAAGGAAGGGGCAGAGGCCTTCCATTTTATCCTCGTTTCCCCGTTTCAGAGCCTTGGTCTCTGAGCGCGCTCCAACGCGCTGGTGGGAGACGCCCTCGCATGGCTCCGGCCACCGAGCGGTGGGGAGGCGTGATGGCGGTGGGGTTCCAAGCCTTGGAACCCTAGCAGAGAAAAGGGATTTTCCCTTTATTTTATTTTTTGTGTTATTTGCAGCAAAACGAAACTGCAGAAAAATGTAATTTTTTTAGCTTTTATGTTGATTAAAACGGCGCCATTTGAAGGAGGGAAAACATGCGCACTCTTGCCCTAATGGGTAATTTGTGCCTTTGGTCCCTCTAATCCTGCGGTGAATTCAATGCTGCCTTTTGTTTAATTTTAATTTGGGCCACCTAATTTTTCGTCTATTTCAATTTGGTCCTTAGACCATGCGCTTGTATTCCCATAGAACGGCACCGTTTCAGTGATGTGGGAGTATTTCATATTTGGTCCTCATTCTTTTGCAGCGTGTTTTAATTACTTTTCTTATTTGTAATTTGAGCCCTTAATTTTATTTTTGATTTTGATTTAATCCCTTTCGTTTTTTTAACTATTAATTTTTGTTTTATTTATATTTTCATTTATCTTTATGTATATATGTGTACGTTATTTTAATATGTGCTATTTTTTATTATTATATATTATTATTAAAACTATTATAATTATTATTTAGTATTATTATTAATATTATTAAATACCTTTTTACTTTAAATTATGTTATATGCATATACATATACATACATGCAATTATTTTAGTATACATACGTACGTACATCCCATGTTTTATATATATTTATACATACATTTATTATTTTTATTTTACAATTTCAAATATGTATATATATATGTGAATAAGTTTTTATAATATATGTTTTTTTTAATCTGTATAAATATATATATATGCACATTGTTTTATCTTAGAATTTTTTTATATTTATGTACATACCTACGTTCTTATAATGTACATGTTTATATTTTATATATATATTTTAATCTATTTATATATGTAAATACTTATATTTTCATGTTTTTTAATTCATATATATATCTTTATTTATTTCTTCATGTATATGTCTGCTATTGTTATTTTATCTTGCTTAAGTTTGTCTGTTTGATATTTTTTATATATTAGTCTCATTACTTATTTATATTTTGTTTTGCTCATGATTATTTTACTTACATTATCATCATCATTTCATTACACCCATTTTTTAGATTTCAAAAAAGAAATTTTAAAAACATAAGTAATATTCGGTATTTTGGATCTTCAAGAGAATCGAGCCCTAACGTATTGGGTTTCGATTTTCTTCGTTGATTTTAAATAATCGAGATTACTCTTTTATGAAAAACATAAATAAAAAGTTCGTTATCGAGAATTCAATACGTTGTGTCCTAACGCATTGGATGTGACACGTTGTTTTCTCGAGACGAGGATTTTTCGAAATAAATGCAATATTCAATGTTTAATATTTTGAGAAATTGTGCCTTAACTTATTGGGTTGCGATTTCTTCATTTGATTTAAACAATTGAATATTATTTTAAACTTTATTACACGAATCTTTTTAAACTCAAGTTTTAAACAATATCGGGAATTAAAAAAGGATCGTGTCCTAACTTACTGGTCGTGATTCCTTTTTAAATCCAAGATAATTAAATATCTTTTAAATAAGCATTTTTTATTCGCGTATCGGGAATTCGAGACATTGTGTCCTAACTTACTGGATATGATTCTCTTTCTCGAATAACGTGAAATATCCCTTTTTTCTTGAAATTTTTCAACGTTTTAATAAAATGATCGTATTTTTAAAATTCTCCAAAGTTCTCAATCTTCGACATTAAGACATTAAGTAATCAACTAGGTACCAATTTTGGGCGTATCGAGGGTACTAATCCTTCCTCGTGTGTAACCGACTCCCGAACCTGTTTTTCTGAATTTCGTGGACCAAACTTGTTTTAATAAAATCAAACCGTTTATTAAAAACAACCACTTTTCGAGGTGATCCAATCACACCTCATAAAAAAGGATTGGTGGCGACTCCCGTTTCATTTTTCAAAATCCAAGTCGACCTCGTTTTCCATCCAAAAAATGGTGTCAACAATTATGTTGAGGTTTTCATGGATGAATTTTCTGTGTTTGGTAATATTTACGATATTTTTCTGAATAATTTGGCTAAGATACTCAAAAGATGAGAATAGACTAATCTCATCCTTAAATAGGAGAAGTGACATTTTATGGTTAAGGAGGAACTGTCTTAGGGTATAATATTTCCAAAAATGGGATTGAAGTGGATAAAGCAAAGGTGGACGTAATTGAGACATTACCACCTCCAGTTAGTGTGAAAGGAGTTAGAAGCTTTTTAGGCCATGCTAGTTTTTATCGTAGATTTATAAAGGATTTTTCAAAAATTTCTAAACCTTTATGTACGCTTTTAGAAAAAGATGCTTTAATTTTAACAAAACATGTTTAAAAGCTTTTGAAAAATTAAAATATCGATTAATTTCAGCCCCACTAATTGTTACACCTGATTGGAACATGTCTTTTGACTTGATGTGTGATGCAAGTGATTTCGTTGTTGGAGTTGTAATGGGCCAAAGGAGGAACAAAGTCTTTCATCCTATCTGCTATGCAAGTAAAAATTTGACAGGAGGCCAGATCAATTATACGGTAACTAAAAAAGAACTATTTGCTATAGTTTTTTCTTTTGACAAGTTTCATTCATATCTTGTAGGTACCAAAGTTACAGTATTTACCGACCATGTTGTCTTTAAGTACTTACTCATGAAGAAAGATGCTAAACCGAGGCTAATTTGTTGGATACTGTTACTCCAAGAATTTCAGCTTGAGATCCAAGATAGAAAAGGTGTTGAAAATCAAGTAGTTGATCATCTATCAAGGTTGGAACAAAATGAGGAAACTTCTTCACTTATTCCAATTAAGGAGAATTTTCTTGATGAGCATATCTTCGAGGTAAGACAAATCCATGAAACACATTGGTTTGTTGATTTTGCCAATTACTTAGCATGTGGAATAATTTCTCGAGAATTGACGTACCAACAAAGGAAGAAATTCTTTCATGATAGTCGATACTATTTCTAGGAGGACCCATTTTTGTTTAAACAATGTGTATATAACATAATCAGGAAGTACATAGCTGGAAGTGAGATTGACGGAATTTTGTACCATTGTCATTCATCTTTGAGTGGGAGACACTTTGGTAGTTCACGAATAGCAGCGAAGAGTTTACAAGCTAGGTTATTTTGGCCTACATTACTCAAGGATGCTTATGCATATCTGAGAAACTGCGATATATGCCAAAGAATTGGAAACATATCAAGGAGGAATGAGGTGCCCTTGACAAATATTTTATAGATAGAAATTTTTTAGGTATTGGGCATTGATTCCTTAGGCTTGTTTTCTTCTTCGTATGGTAACAAGTATATTTTAGTACTTGTGGATTACGTATCCAAGTCAGTTGAAGCTAAGGTAGTCATGCAATTCCTACATAAGCACGTATTTACATGGTTTGGGACTCCCAGAGCTATAATTAGCGATGAAGGATCTCACTTTGTAAATAAGATTGCTGTTGCTTATCACCCACAATCAAATGGGCAAGTTGAAAGGGTGAATCGAGAAGTCAAATGTATACTTGAGAGGGTAGTGGACCCTAACAGAATAGATTGGTCTCGAAGGCTTGATGATGCTCTATGGGCCTATCGAACTATTTTTAAGACGCCGTTAAGGATGACTGCTTGTCGGTTAGTGTTTAGAAAGGCATGTCATTTGCCTTTGGGCTTTAAAGCAATTGAATTTTGATCTTAAGCAAGCCGGTGAGAGAAGGATGTTACAACTCAATGAGTTGAAGGAGTTGAGGTTATTTTCATACGAGAATTCCAAGATGTGTAAGGGAAAGTATAAGAAATGGAATGACAGTCGTATTCAACCTCATGAACTGAAAGAAGGTCAAAAAGTGGTATTGTTTAATTCAAGGCTAAGATTATTTCCTGGAAAGCTCAAATCTCGATGGAAAGAAACTTATATCATCTACAAAGTTTATCCATATAGAGTTGTAGAACTGTACGACAACCATGGAGGTACGTTTAAAGTAAATGGTCAACGCCTCAAGCACTATTGGAATGGTGAAGTTGAGCGAATTAAAACCTCGTTCAAATTATTAGACCCTTAATATTTCATAAACCTTCTTTTTAATAAAAAAATTAAGATTATTTTCTTAAATTAGTACATTTAATTAATTCTATCTAAGGAGATTTGAACTTAAGCAGGAACATAGTGACCCTTCCAACCTTTCCTGGGAATTAATTTTATGTAATCTTTTAAGAAGAAAATTTCTAATTAATTTTAAATTTTTTTACCCTTAGTTTTATTTTTATTTTTTATGTTTTTCTTTAATTTTAATTAAATTTTATTTTTAATCTTTGCTTTTATTTTTATTGTTAGTTTTATTTATTTTAATAAATGGGGTCAATTTGGCCCAAGTACTAATAAGTTTGTTTATTTTTAAGCAGTCCAATTTTTAATAAAGTTTGGGCTCAAGGCCTGAAACAACAAAGAGGAGAAAAATTTACCCCATGTGTCATCCCTAAGGTTCCCAAAAACTCTAATTTTTGCTGCCATATCATCCCTCCATCTTACTTGCCGCCCAAGTAAAAAATTAGCTGAATTTTAGCAACAAGATTACCTTGCAACCCAAGTCTCTTAAATTAGCTAAATTTTAGCTACAAAGTTGCTCTAATTCACCACTATATAAACCCCACTCTACCTTCATAATATTCACAAGCCTTCAAGCTATTAGCCCAAAACCTAGCCACTTATTCTTTTCCTTCTTAATCATCAGCCTAAATCTAAAAATTTCTCCCTAAAATTTCTTCCTTGTCGCAAGCCCCTAGTATTGCCGCCGCATGACCTTTGCCAGAGCAACCTCTACGCCGTGTCACTGCTGCAAATTGATCACTGTCGCAACAGCTTGCTTTCATCCGTTTTCGACGTTTCTTTCCTTCCTATTACAAAAATTTTGCTTATTTTTCGAGAAAAATGTCCACATCTCGCAAAAGGACTAAATATTCTAAGACCTCTATCGAAAATCCCATTGTGATCTAAGATGAAGAAGTGAAAGAAAGGTTTTATTCAATCTTCAAGAATCAATCTATGATGCCGAAAAGAGGTTTCAACTTGGAAAGCAATGATAAGATGGTTGTGCCCTTACCTATTCGAAAGACGATTGATGCCCTCAATGTAACAGCCCAAAATTGACCCTAATCGGGAAGTGGTTTCGGGACCACAAAACCGAGTCATAAAAATAATTAATTTCCATATTCTATGCTTATTATGTGTGTACATGAGTATGTGGAAGTTTCATTCTCCAATTTTGCCAATTGCATGAGAAATTATTAAATAGGGATCGATATGAGACATGGTGAAAATATGATAGGCTAATTTAAAATGGTCTATTAATGCATGTTATGAAAATGATGG
Organism: Gossypium hirsutum; assembly: GCF_007990345.1. Taxonomy (NCBI): domain Eukaryota; kingdom Viridiplantae; phylum Streptophyta; class Magnoliopsida; order Malvales; family Malvaceae; genus Gossypium; species Gossypium hirsutum. Next base: position 43,828,848 of record NC_053444.1, read on the forward strand.
GTTTGCATGTCAAATTACCCAAAATTTGAGCTAGTGGTTGGCCATGCTATGGGTGGAAACATGTTGGGAACATGTTGGCTTAGTGAGGTATGTTAGAAAAAAATAAAATAAGGAGTATGGGTAATAAAGAAATGAAAACAAAAAAATGAGTGGTTGTTTCCCCCCCCCATTGCCGTGAGCTAAAGAAAGGAAAAGAAAAATTTTGTTCATCCTTTTTCATCCTCTTTTGACCGAAAATTCTAAGGGAGGAGGAAGGAGTTCTTGCTTCATGTTTGGTTTGGAAGAGAATTAGGAGGAAGTTTGGCCACGCATGTAACTAGATTGAGGTATGTTTGATATTATTCTTTGAGATTCATGTATATTTTAAGTTGTAAGTTTGAAATCTACCTAGCCATGGTTCAAACTTTGTTAAATGATGGAGATGATATTCGGCCATGAATGTTACATTCTTGGTTGGTATTTTGATGTCTTTGGTGATGAGGTATGGAGATGGTTGACTTTGAGTGTTTGAACTAACTAAGGATCAAATAGATGCATGGGTACAAAGTAGGAAGAATCGGCTACTATGGTTGATACTAATGCCGAATGTGAAAATGTTATATTAAGTAATGTATGTGAATTGTGTTAATAATATGAAAAAAAATATATTTAGATGTATTATAAGTGATTAAGTATTAAATCAAAAGTTGCTAAAATTGCCATTTCTTTAGCCGAATATGTGTTTGATCAATGAAGAATTTGTTGGAAAATATAGGTGAACTTGGTAAGAGTACTCGGCTTAGTGTATAAATGATATAAAGATTTTAGAAATTATTTTTGGTTAGGTGTATGTATGATTAGGTATATTCGGCCATATGAGTAAATATATAGATGATGTTAAATTTGATTATGTATAATGGGCCATATAGGGTACACATTGTGATATTAACTTTGATTCTCTATAATTGATCAAGTGGGTGATTAGTAAGGGTGATTGCCGAATATACTAACATACATATGCATGTGTAATTGGATTGTAAATATTTAGCAAGGCGGTTAAACTAGTTGATTTATTGATTAAGCTCAAGGAGTTAAAGGAGGAGAATCGAGCAAAGGCAAAGAAAAGATCATCGAGTAGCCGAGTTGGAACCATCTTACCCAACACAAGTAAGTCATTAAGCATATCTTTGGTATTGATTTAAAGGATCGTAATACCTATACCATTGTGTTTAATGAGATGAAATGTATACAAATGTATATGTAAGTAGAGATGAAATTTGTCGAATGTAAAAAGGAAGTGAAGCCTATAGAGTGGCTGGTTTTCGGCACTAAGTGTGCGGGCAATAAGTGTTCACGGTCATGAGATTGGCACTAAGTGTGCGGGTTTAAATTGTACAGCACTAAGTGTGCGAGTTTAAAGTACATGGCACTAAGTGTGCGCGGTTGATTATTAAGCACTATGTGTGCGAACCCAATATATATTTTCTATAAATTATTTACATTAAGGGTGCGACTTTACCGAGTCGATTTTGGACAGCGGAAAAGGTAAGTGTGCGAACTTGAAATGCATGGCACTAAGTGTGTGAGTTTAAAGTGCATGGCACTAAGTGTGCGCGGTTGATTATTAAGCACTATGTGTGCGAACCCAATATATATTTTCTATAAATTATTTACATGAAGGGTGCGACTTTACCGAGTCAATTTTGGACAGCGGAAAAGGTAAGTACCTTGAGTTCATGGCTAATAGGCGCTATGTTTATATTTGGAGTTGAGCTTGGTAAGTTTTGAACCTATGTGACGATTATAGTTGAAGTCACGTACATAAGGTTCATTGTGGAATAGGTGAAAGTTCGTTTAATTGTATGATTATAACGAAAATAAAATGATGTATGAAAGGTCAATGTAGGACTTGGTATGAGATTGAACCATAGGGTTTAAGGAACTATGGTATAGTTTGGTATGGATGGAGTACTTAACCTCATTTCATTGTTTCCTGTTGTGATAATTTTATTAATGGATGGTTGTGGAATGCTTATGGCTTACTGAGTTATATACTCATTCGGTGTTTGCTTGTCACCTATTCTAGGTTTCTTGGACTCGTCTCTTTTTGCGTGATCGTGCCGTCGTCGAAGTCATCACACCGGCTAGCAACCTTTGGTATTTTCTTCTTAGTTGGTCTAAGAGAACATTTCGGCATGTATAGGCTAATATGTTTTGTTGAAATTTGGTATGTAAACTTTTAGCCATGCGAAAATGGCATAATGTTCGGTTGAATTTGGTTCTAATGTTGGGTCGTAAGTCTTGGTAATACGATTTTTATGCCATATGTCATGGCTGATTAATTTTGGTGTTAAGATTCATGATACGGCAATAGCGTAGTAGGGAGATGTTTGACAATGATTAGCCTTTGGTATGGCTAGTCATGATTATAATTTTGTGATATGTATGATGAATTACTAGTTAGATCAATGAGAAATCACGAAATGGACATAGTTGCTTCAGTAACAGATGCTGGCAGCAGCAGTGACGTGGGATTGAAAAATTACAAAAATTAGTAGGAATGGAATTAAATAGTGAATAAATTATGTAATCGAAGCTCGATGAGTCTATTTTCATATAGAAGTAACAAAACAATCATATGGACAGTATGTTAAGAGATATTCAGGTTCTCGTGAGACAGGGCCAGAACGGTTTCTGGGTTCCCTGTTCCGACTTTGGAAATTCATTATAAATTAACCAGAGATAATTAGGAGCCATGCCATATATGTATAGATTCCTCTCTGAGTCTAGTTTCTATAGAAACAAACAGCATCAGTATTGAAGCTCTGTACAGGGAGATATCCAGGTCGTAATGCGCAAAGGTCAGTGTAGTCGACCCCAGTAACATGGGAGACTTTGACTAATAAACTGTACTAATTTGCCCGACCAATAATTCTAGAAAAAAATATGTAGATGGGCATATGAGTCTAGTTTCAGGGAAAATTCACGGAACTGGATTTCGAGTTCCAGAGCTCAAGATATGATTTTTAAAACGACTAGTATGCAGATTGGCAGCTTGTCTGGAAAAATTTTAATAAGTGGTTTGAAGTCTGTTAACACCTCGTGTTCGACTCCGGCGACGGTCTCGGGTTCGGGGTGTTACACTTGATTGGTATCAGAGCTATGGTTTAGTCGGTTCTAGGACTACCATAGCACGTATGAGTCTAGCTATACATGCCGAATGTTAATGTTTAACTGTGTGATGACTTCTGACGGTTAAAATTTATGTTTTGATTAGTAAATGGATCCCGGTGTAGAGAGAACCTTGGCGGATGACATTGAAAGTGTAGCGGCTGCTCCTGCACAAGGGACACCGCCTGTTGAACCTCAGTCATCTGCGAATAATCAAGGTGAGGGGGCTAAACAAGCCTTCTTTACCATGATGAATGAGTGGGTCGCGCAGTATGCCCGAACCAATCCGGCTGTCCAACAATTCCCGAATTTGAATAATCCACCCCAGGAGCCCGTAATGCCATCAGTTACTGATCCTGTGAGGCTGAGTAAGCCACCTGTAGACTTGATTAGGAAGCGCGGGGCTGAGGAGTTCAGGGCCATAGTTACTGATGATGCTGAAAGGGCCGAGTTCTGGCTTGATAACACCGTTCGGGTGTTTGATGAACTGTCATGCACGCCCGATGAATGTCTAAAGTGTGCTATATCCTTGTTGCGGGACTCAGCCTACTATTGGTGGAGGACCCTGATTTCCATAGTCCCAAACGAACGAGTTACTTGGGACTTCTTCCAAGCGGAATTTCGAAAGAAATATATTAGTCAACGGTTCATCGATCAAAAGCGTAAGGAATTCTTGGAACTTAAGCAAGGCCGTATGACAGTATCTGAATACGAACATGAATTCGTAAGACTCAGTAGGTATGCCCGGGAGTGTGTAGCTGATGAGGTTGCTATGTGCAAAAGATTCGAAGAAGGATTGAATGAAGATTTAAAGCTACTAGTGGGTATTTTGGAGATAAAAGAATTCGTGACACTAGTCGAACGAGCCTGCAAGGCGGAAGAACTTGGAAAGGGGAAGAAGAAGGTTGAATTTGAAGCTAGAGACTATCGTAAAAGATCGACGGGTAAAGCTCCGTTCTCAGCTGTAAAGAAGTTCAGGGAGGACACTAATAAGTCGAGGATGACTGCGGGAATTTCCATCAGAGCACGACCATCGACGGACCCCCGAGCTACTTCGGTAGCTAGTGTGGGCAATAATCGTCTAGAGAAACCTGAATGTCCCCAATATGGAAGACGACACATAGGTGAATGTTGGGGTAAGTCTATTAACAGGGCCTGTTACGGATGCGATTCGGAGGACCACTTCATTAGAGATTGCACGGAGCTTGATGAGAAGAATAAGATTCAAGGTGCAAGACCTAGTGGAGTGACAACTAGAGGTAGACCACCGAGAATTTTAGGAGGTAGGGGTGGTAGTCAGAGAGGGGCCTCTGATACGGCTGTTCGAGCCGAGAACCGTACTCCTGCTAGAGCATATGCCATTCGCGCACGAGAGGAGGCATCCTCCCCTGACGTCATCACTGGTACCTTCACTCTCTTTGATACTAATGTGATTGCATTGGTTGACCCTGGCTCTACTCATTCATATGTATGTGAAACCTTAGCATCCAGTAAGACTCTACCTGTTGAGTCTACTGAGTTCGTAATTCGGGTGTCAAATCCCTTGGGTCGTTACGTGCTTGTCGACAAAGTGTGTAAGAGATGTCCCCTAGTAATTCGAGGTTCTTGTTTTCCGGCGGACTTGATGCTTTTGCCGTTTGATGAATTTGTTGTTATTCTTGGTTTGGATTGGCTGACCGCGCATGATGCGGTTGTGAATTGCAAAAGCAAGACTATTGATTTGAGGTGCACAAATAACGAGGTAATCCGAGTTGAGTCTACGGATTTGGAGGGGTTGCCAGCTGTAATATCAGCAATGTTGGCCCAGAAATATGTAAGAAAAGGGTGTGAAGCATACCTTGCGTATGTACTTGATGATAAAGAATTAGAAAAGAAACTCGAATCTGTGCGGGTGGTTTGTGAATACCCGGATGTTTTTCCTGAAGAATTATCGGGTTTACCACCTGTTCGGGAGGTAGAGTTTGGTATTGAGCTTGTACCTGGGACTACGCCGATTTCGATAGCTCCGTATCGTATGGCACCAACCGAGTTAAAAGAGTTAAAAGCTCAGTTGCAAGAATTGACGGATAGAGGTTTTGCTCGACCAAGTTTCTCACCTTGGGGTGCACCAGTATTGTTCGTGAAAAAGAAGGACGGAACCATGAGGTTGTGCATTGACTATCGTCAACTGAATAAAGTGATGATAAAGAACAAATATCCGTTGCCGCGCATCGATGATTTGTTCGACCAACTGAAGGGAGCCTCAGTGTTCTCAAAAATAGATTTGAGATCGGGCTATTATCAGTTGCGAATTCGAGATTCGAACATACCCAAAACTGCTTTCAGAACGAGGTACGGTCACTACGAGTTCTTAGTGATGCCGTTTGGGCTCACTAATGCCCCTACGGTATTTATGGATTTGATGAATCGGATCTTCAGACCATATTTGGATCGGTTCGTAGTTGTGCTCATTGATGACATCTTGGTCTATTCAAGAGATGAGATCGAACATGCTGAACACTTGAGATTAGTGTTGCAAGTTTTGCGGGATAAGAAGTTATATGCTAAGTTCAGTAAGTGTGAGTTCTGGTTAAGAGAGGTTAGCTTCTTGGGTCATGTGGTATCCGCATCGGGTATTCGAGTTGACCCGAACAAAATCTCAGCCATACTTAACTGGAAACCTCCGAGAAATATTACTGAGGTTCGGAGCTTTTTGGGACTCGCCGGTTATTATCGACGATTTGTCAAAGGTTTCTCGATGATAGCCACACCAATGACAAAGCTACTTTAAAAGGATGCTAAGTTCGAATGGACGGAGAAATGTCAGAAAGGCTTCGATCAACTGAAAACTCATTTGACTGAAGCTCCAATTTTAGTGCAACCCGAATCAGGCAAAGAGTTTGTCATTTATAGTGACGCATCCCTACTCGGGTTGGGTTGCGTATTGATGCAAGAAGGTCGAGTTGTGGCCTATGCGTCGAGACAATTGAAGCCACACGAGAGAAATTATCCAACCCATGATCTCGAGCTAGCCGCCATCGTATTTGCTTTGAAAATATGGCGACATTATTTGTTTGGCGAAAAGTGCCATGTATTTTCGGATCACAAAAGTCTCAAATATTTGATGACTCAAAGAGACTTAAATCTGCGACAAAGACGTTGGCTTGAGTTGTTGAAAGATTACGAGCTTGTCATTGATTACCACCCGGGAAAGGCTAATGTGGTTGCGGACGCCTTAAGCCGGAAATCGCTGTTTGCTTTACGAGCGATGAATGTGCACTTGTCTGTTCTACCCGACAATGTGTTAGTAGCTGAATTAAAGGCCAAACCATCATTGATTCATCAAATTCGTGAAGCTCAGAAAGTCGACGATGAATTGGTTGCAAAATGGGCTGAATGTATTCCGAATATGGAATCCGAATTTCAAATTGATGATGACGATTGTTTGAGGTTCAGAAGTCGGTTGTGTGTTCCAAGAAATTCAGAACTCATTTCGATGATTCTGAACGAAGCTCATTGTAGCCGAATGTCAATTCACCCGGGGAGTACGAAAATGTACAACGATTTGAAACGACGGTTTTGGTGGCATGGTATGAAACGGGACATCTCCGACTTTGTTTCGAGATGTTTAATATGTCAACAAGTGAAAGCGGAACATCAAGTGCCTTCAGGATTACTTCAGCCGATCATGATACCCGAGTGGAAATGGGATCGAGTCACAATGGACTTTGTGTCCGGACTGCCATTGTCAGCAAGTAAGAAGGATGCGATTTGGGTTATTGTTGATAGACTGACTAAGTCGGCTCACTTTATCCCCGTGCGTACGGATTTTTCATTGGATAAATTAGCCGAATTGTATGTTTCTCAGATTGTGAGATTACACGGGGTACCTATTTCTATCGTGTCGGATAGAGATCCAAGATTCACCTCACGATTTTGGAAGAAATTGCAAGAAGCTTTGGGTACCAAGCTGCATTTTAGCACCGCTTTTCATCCCCAAACCGATGGTCAATCTGAGCGGATAATTCAGATACTCGAGGATATGCTGAGATGCTGCATCCTTGAGTTTAGTGGTTCATGGGAACGGTATGTACCTTTGATTGAATTCGCTTACAACAATAGTTTTCAATCAAGTATTAAGATGGCACCTTACGAGGCTTTGTCCGGTCGTAAATGCCGTACACCATTGTTTTGGACCGAGCTCGGTGAAAGTAAAATTTTCGGAGTTGATTTGATTAAAGATGCCGAACAGAAAGTAAAGGTAATCCGTGAAAGTCTGAAGGCAGCCACAGATCGTCAGAAATCGTATGCGGACTTGAAACGAAAGGACATTGAATATCAGGTGGGAGATAAAGTGTTCCTTAAAGTTTTGCCTTGGAAAAAGGTACTCAGGTTTGGCCGTAAGGGCAAGTTGAGCCCGAGATTCATTGGGCCGTACGAAATCTCCGAACGAGTTGGTCCGGTTGCGTATAGATTGATTTTGCCCCCTGAGCTTGAAAAGATTCACGACGTCTTTCATGTTTCGATGCTTCGACGCTATCGATCTGATCCATCGCACATAATTAGCCCATCAGAGGTTGAAATTCAAGCCGATATGAGTTATGAAGAAGAACCGATGCGTATCTTAGCTCGTGAAGTGAAGGAGTTGCGAAACAAAAGGGTTCCGTTAGTGAAGGTGTTATGGCTCAAACACGGGATCGAGGAAGCTACTTGGGAAACCGAGAGCTCGATGAAAGAACGATACCCAAACCTATTTACCGATAAGATTTTCGGGGACGAAAATTTCTTAAGTGGGGGAGAGTTGTAACAGCCCAAAATTGACCCTAGTCGGGAAGTGGTTTCGGGACCACAAAACCGAGTCATAAAATAATTAATTTCCATATTCTATGCTTATTATGTGTGTACATGAGTATGTGGAAGTTTTATTCTCCAATTTTGCCAATTGCATGAGAAATTATTAAATAGGGATCGATATGAGACATGGTGAAAATATGATAGGCTAATTTAAAATGGTCTATTAATGCATGTTATGAAAATGATGGGTTTGCATGTCAAATTACCCAAAATTTGAGCTAGTGGTTGGCCATGCTATGGGTGGAAACATGTTGGGAACATGTTGGCTTAGTGAGGTATGTTAGAAAAAAATAAAATAAGGAGTATGGGTAATAAAGAAATGAAAACAAAAAAATGAGTGGTTGTTTCCCCCCCCCCATTGCCGTGAGCTAAAGAAAGGAAAAGAAAAATTTTGTTCATCCCTTTTCATCCTCTTTTGACCGAAAATTCTAAGGGAGGAGGAAGGAGTTCTTGCTTCATGTTTGGTTTGGAAGAGAATTAGGAGGAAGTTTGGCCACGCATGTAACTAGATTGAGGTATGTTTGATATTATTCTTTGAGATTCATGTATATTTTAAGTTGTAAGTTTGAAATCTACCTAGCCATGGTTCAAACTTTGTTAAATGATGGAGATGATATTCGGCCATGAATGTTACATTCTTGGTTGGTATTTTGATGTCTTTGGTGATGAGGTATGGAGATGGTTGACTTTGAGTGTTTGAACTAACTAAGGATCAAATAGATGCATGGGTACAAAGTAGGAAGAATCGGCTACTATGGTTGATACTAATGCCGAATGTGAAAATGTTATATTAAGTAATGTATGTGAATTGTGTTAATAATATGAAAAAAAATATATTTAGATGTATTATAAGTGATTAAGTATTAAATCAAAAGTTGCTAAAATTGCCATTTCTTTAGCCGAATATGTGTTTGATCAATGAAGAATTTGTTGGAAAATATAGGTGAACTTGGTAAGAGTACTCGGCTTAGTGTATAAATGATATAAAGATTTTAGAAATTATTTTTGGTTAGGTGTATGTATGATTAGGTATATTCGGCCATATGAGTAAATATATAGATGATGTTAAATTTGATTATGTATAATGGGCCATATAGGGTACACATTGTGATATTAACTTTGATTCTCTATAATTGATCAAGTGGGTGATTAGTAAGGGTGATTGCCGAATATACTAACATACATATGCATGTGTAATTGGATTGTAAATATTTAGCAAGGCGGTTAAACTAGTTGATTTATTGATTAAGCTCAAGGAGTTAAAGGAGGAGAATCGAGCAAAGGCAAAGAAAAGATCATCGAGTAGCCGAGTTGGAACCATCTTACCCAACACAAGTAAGTCATTAAGCATATCTTTGGTATTGATTTAAAGGATCGTAATACCTATACCATTGTGTTTAATGAGATGAAATGTATACAAATGTATATGTAAGTAGAGATGAAATTTGTCGAATGTAAAAAGGAAGTGAAGCCTATAGAGTGGCTGGTTTTCGGCACTAAGTGTGCGGGCAATAAGTGTTCACGGTCATGAGATTGGCACTAAGTGTGCGGGTTTAAATTGTACAGCACTAAGTGTGCGAGTTTAAAGTACATGGCACTAAGTGTGCGCGGTTGATTATTAAGCACTATGTGTGCGAACCCAATATATATTTTCTATAAATTATTTACATTAAGGGTGCGACTTTACCGAGTCGATTTTGGACAGCGGAAAAGGTAAGTGTGCGAACTTGAAATGCATGGCACTAAGTGTGTGAGTTTAAAGTGCATGGCACTAAGTGTGCGCGGTTGATTATTAAGCACTATGTGTGCGAACCCAATATATATTTTCTATAAATTATTTACATGAAGGGTGCGACTTTACCGAGTCAATTTTGGACAGCGGAAAAGGTAAGTACCTTGAGTTCATGGCTAATAGGCGCTATGTTTATATTTGGAGTTGAGCTTGGTAAGTTTTGAACCTATGTGACGATTATAGTTGAAGTCACGTACATAAGGTTCATTGTGGAATAGGTGAAAGTTCGTTTAATTGTATGATTATAACGAAAATAAAATGATGTATGAAAGGTCAATGTAGGACTTGGTATGAGATTGAACCATAGGGTTTAAGGAACTATGGTATAGTTTGGTATGGATGGAGTACTTAACCTCATTTCATTGTTTCCTGTTGTGATAATTTTATTAATGGATGGTTGTGGAATGCTTATGGCTTACTGAGTTATATACTCATTCGGTGTTTGCTTGTCACCTATTCTAGGTTTCTTGGACTCGTCTCTTTTTGCGTGATCGTGCCGTCGTCGAAGTCATCACACCGGCTAGCAACCTTTGGTATTTTCTTCTTAGTTGGTCTAAGAGAACATTTCGGCATGTATAGGCTAATATGTTTTGTTGAAATTTGGTATGTAAACTTTTAGCCATGCGAAAATGGCATAATGTTCGGTTGAATTTGGTTCTAATGTTGGGTCGTAAGTCTTGGTAATACGATTTTTATGCCATATGTCATGGCTGATTAATTTTGGTGTTAAGATTCATGATACGGCAATAGCGTAGTAGGGAGATGTTTGACAATGATTAGCCTTTGGTATGGCTAGTCATGATTATAATTTTGTGATATGTATGATGAATTACTAGTTAGATCAATGAGAAATCACGAAATGGACATAGTTGCTTCAGTAACAGATGCTGGCAGCAGCAGTGACGTGGGATTGAAAAATTACAAAAATTAGTAGGAATGGAATTAAATAGTGAATAAATTATGTAATCGAAGCTCGATGAGTCTATTTTCATATAGAAGTAACAAAACAATCATATGGACAGTATGTTAAGAGATATTCAGGTTCTCGTGAGACAGGGCCAGAACGGTTTCTGGGTTCCCTGTTCCGACTTTGGAAATTCATTATAAATTAACCAGAGATAATTAGAAGCCATGCAATATATGTATAGATTCCTCTCTGAGTCTAGTTTCTATAGAAACAAACGGCATCAGTATTGAAGCTCTGTACAGGGAGATATCCAGGTCGTAATGCGCAAAGGTCAGTGTAGTCGACCCCAGTAACATGGGAGACTTTGACTAATAAACTGTACTAATTGGCCCAACCAAAAATTCTAGAAAAAATATGTAGATGGGCAGATGAGTCTAGTTTCAGGGAAAATTCACGGAACTGGATTTCGAGTTCCAGAGCTCAAGATATGATTTTTAAAGCGACTAGTATGCAGATTGGCAGCTTGTCTGGAAAAATTTTAATAAGTGGTTTGAAGTCTGTTAACACCTCGTGTTCGACTCCGGCGACGGTCTCGGGTTCGGGGTGTTACACTTGATTGGAATTATTTTTGCAATACACTATCATTACCCGAAGAGGAGTTAGTTTGAGAGTTCTATGCAAATTTGACTAAGCCAGAAGCTATTGAAGTTCTTGTTCGCAAGAATAAGGTACTCCTAACTTCTAAATCCATTAATGATTTTTTTAACCTACTTGATGTTGAAGAAGATGAATACTTTTCCATGATGACAAACATAAAATGGGATTTTCTTCAAATAGTACTTAATATTGTGACAAATCCGGGAATATTTAAAGTCGTTGGCTAAGAGATGGTTTTCCTTTTTTCGATATAGTTTCATCCTATCTCACACAGTTCCACCATCTCGATGGAGCAAATTATTTTGTTGTATGCAATTATGATGGAAAGTTCCATCAATGTTGGGAAGATTATCCTTGAAGTGATCCATTATTGTACTAGAAAAAAGACCGAAAGTGCTTACTTCCCATCTTTGATAACTTCACTTTGCTTAAGGGCCCAAGTTAAGACAAAAGCAAATTTGAAGGGCCCATATGTTCAAGGTTGTATTACAACACATGATCTTGAAAGGTTAGTGCAGAATGTCCACGAACTAAACCCAATTGAACCAAATGAGCCAACAGAACTAGAAATCGATGAGTCATTGAACAAGTCAGAAACTGAAGCTAACTCAATTACTAAAACAGAAGAGGTAGAATTTGAGGAAGAATCAAATGAGACTGAACCGATAAAAGAACCAAAAACTTCTAAACCAAAAGATGAGCCAAATACCAATGAGCCAGATGAACCAAATATTGGTCTTGAGTTGACTATTCCAATACCCACTTCTTCAAACACTATGAAGAAATTGGAATTGTCAACTATGATGGATATGATGAAGTTTATGCATAATCAACAACAAGCTTATTGAAAATATGCAAAATTTAGAGATGATTCTGTAAGAAATACTTTTAAAAATATCTCTAACCATTTTGCTCCTGGCTTCCCATATTATATCTTCGATTCATGGAAGGAAGATGATAGAGGAAGTGAGGATGAATCATCAAAAGAGGAAGACGAGGAGGATAAGTCAAATAAATAAAAAGAGGGAGTTCTTTTCTTTAGTTTTTATTTCTTTTTAGGTGTTTATTTTTATTTATTAGTTAGTATTTTTCTTCCGCATAATAAAATAGGAAGCATGAATAAAATAAGTTCAATGCCTCTCTATAGAAAAATAAAGTGATATGGTAATGGGAATGAGCATGTCTAGGATTGGGTTGTGAGAAAAAAATGGTACTTAAGCAGTCTTTATGACTCACCTCTCTTTTCTTGCAACCCTACCTGGTGTTCAGTTTTCATTCATTACTTTGTTTTCGTAATGAGGACATTGCTTCTTTTTAAAGGGGTAAGGCGTTTCACATGAATTTTTAATAAGATATTTCGCATGAATTTTGAAGTATGTTTCAATCTTTTTGCTTAAGTATGTTGAAATAAATGAATATTAAGAAATAATTTTTGTTCATGAGTTGTTCAAATGCAAGCATGGTTTTCTATTTTATTTAAGTTATTTGTATGTTATTTTGAGTGATGGAATGGTTGTATGATCTTAGTCTTATATCATATTTGCCATGAAAGTTTGATTTCTTTATAAATAGACATGTATGAAGGTTTAAGTCTTTAGAATTAACTTAGTAACTTTCTTGAGGCGAAATCCTAGGAGGTATAAGATTCTAATATGATATAGACACACTTTCTTTTGATCGTTTGAGCCTTTCAAGCCGACCGTATGAAATTTAACCCTTGAAAATTAATTTTATGCTTAATGGCCTGTTTATTGCAAAATACCAACATTATAAGCCACATTAACATCTTTTTTTAATTTTATCCTATCCTTTCGCACCTATCTTAACCAAAAATTGATCTTGGTGATCAAAGTTTAAGGAGAATTATGAAAAAATATACATGTTCTTCACATATTCAAAAAAAATGAATAAAGAGCAAAGAAAATTTTTCTCAACTTTCTGAAAATAAAGAAACTTGCTCAAATGCTGAAAAATAAGAGGAAATAAAAGAGTGTTCAAAGTTTCAAAAATAAAGGGCAAAGTTTGCTCAAAGTTCAAGAAAAATAAAAGTGGAGCATAAGTTTGAAATAAGTTTGGGGGTATTCCAAAGATCCAATTATATACAGGTTGTGACACAAAAAGATCCAAGACAAGGTTAGGGTTAAGATGTTTTGAACCTAAAAATCACTTCTCCTTATCCCTACCTTTAGCCTAGCCCTATTACAACCTAATAAAAGACCTATTGATTAGATTATTATACCGACTACAATAGTGGCGAGGAAATACTAAGTTCAACATATGAAAACACTAATTAAACCTTGGGATTGCCATGTTTAGTTGATAAAGAAAGCATGTTAATCGGTGAATGTTATGTACGCCTTTGAAAATTCATGCAAACTATGATTCATGTTGACATTATGATGTACTTAGTATTAAGTTAGAAATAATATTTGCATTCGAGCTACTTATCAATAAAGAATATTTTTTTAGCATGATTTTATTGATGCTTGATTATGTGTGAAGATTGATGTTGCTTTATCATTTTACAAAATTGCCTTAGCAATAGTTGTGTCGTGCATAAACAATACTCGGGATGAGTAATGGTTTAAGTTTGGGGGTGTGTAAACTCTAAATTATATAAGGTCCTTCTATATGTTTTTTACCACCTTTTTTACTTAATTATTATGTTTATCTCGAGTATTTATTATTCAAATAACTGAATTTTACTTAATTAGTAATTTTAGACATGAAATTAAAAAGTATGTGAAATTATGCTTAATTACATGATTTTTAGGCATATTTTATATTAATTCATGTCAATTTATTAATGTGTGTATTTTTCACTATATAGGTAGGCTATGGAGACATGATGTAAATAAATAAAAGGTGGTTATGCACAATTTATCCATGTGGATGACAATACCATGCAATTTGGGCATAGGGATTGACTACTTGACCCAGTAAAGAAAGGTGATAGAAAGATGGACATGTCTGCTAAGTTTTGGACTGAAGAATTGTCCAACAAGGGGAATTAAAAGCCCAATTTTGACACTTGATATTGGCTGCCAAAAAAGTGTTTTTGGGATAGTTAAATGAAGGTCCTTAAAGTTGGAAAACAATCAAAATTCAGACCAACAACTTACCTGTTAAAACCGTCCACTACATAGCTATCTTTAGCTTCAAATTCAAATTCAAAATGGAAGACTTGGTCATCCCTTTTCCTTGATAAATGGTTGGCCACATGAGAGAGGGAAGGTAATTTTAAACTATTTCTAGTAAACTCAAACCCTACTTCTCACCTATAACTACCTTGCCATAGTGTGGGAAGGAAGGTAATTTTAAACGATCTTTCATAGTGCACCATACCTAAATCCTGAATGGATGGCATGCTATGTATGCTTGACCCGTACACTTTGATGTAATTAAAATCTTGAGTTGAAATTAAAAAAAGGAACAAAAATCTGGATTTCCTGAATCCTCCTCCCATTACCTTCTTTAAACCACCTAACCTTGATGCTCGAATATCGCAATGTTCCCACCGTAAGGCCCGAAGCTACGCCCGAGGTGGTATCTAATAGGTTCATTCCCTATTTCCCATCCTAACTTCATCAATCCCATGAAGGTTTTTCCCAAAGTCATGCAATGCATAAAAATATCATCATATTTCATGTTTATGCAAACATGACATACCAAAATCTTGGGTTAATCCCAATTCTCTTAGCTTAACCCCATACAAGTAGAATCCTAAAATTGGATCTCAAGTCCATAACTTTATTTATCTATTCCTACATACGTAGAAGGGATAAGAACCTTACTCGCTTGTTGGTTTCCCTACTTTTTCATCTTAATCCTTATGAAACCTGCTTCATGTAGGACCTTCCATAGTTATTCCTTCTTCAAGCTACCGAAGAAGATCAAGAATGGGAGAAAATGAAATAGAATAGGGGAAAACAATCATCCTTGGGAAGTCATGTCCTCATTATTATAGACCTTCCCTCAAAGCTACCATTTGTTGGCGACTTTCAATCCTTCTACTACGCTACTTCGATCTATAGTCTTTTCTTCAAGCCTCTATCTTTGGCGGAGATTTGAAGATAAACACCACTTGACTTAATGTTTGCTTTCTTCCTTATGGAGTCTTTTGAATTTCTAGGGCTTACTTATACTCTAACGTTACATGTCTGATGGGTCAATCCTTTCACATCACAGGGCAGCAAAGCATGCTCGTGACTCATCTTAGACTACTAACTCAGGGGAGTATAAGAGCAACTACTCGGACCCCATTATCCTACTTCAATAGTAACAAAGACTTTCTGCCTTACTCAAAGAAGGTTGTTACTGAACAGTCCTTTGACTGGTTCTTCTCTATTGGGAGGTTACATTTTATTAGGTCACAGTTGGCAACTATTTTCATCTTGGGATTGCCAAAAGACACTTCATTTTCCTGATTATAACAATTTTCCTATCATTATTGATGGGTTTGAACTGTTTCTCATCACTTATTAACTTTCCATAATTTCCCACGTTCCCCTTTCGATTATAGATAACCTAAAATGTTAAAGGAAAGTACATAAACCTACAAACCCTTTGCTTAATCAATCTTCCATCTCTCTTTCGTTTTCTCCTATTTCCTCCTTAACAGAGTGCAATTTTCCTTGCTATTTCAATACTAAAATTTTCTAGAACTAGTTTCCCCAACTTTTGTTTTTCCTAGTCCAACAACCTAATACTATATGGGGGTTTGTCTATTACCCCAGGAAATCTATTTTCCCTACCTTACTTATGGTCTCAGCGTGAATCGAGAAAAGTGTCAACCACACACTTTTACTAGCTACCTCGTCCTGTTTTGGATTAGAAGTTCTATCATAGGGGATAATATATTGGTTTTACTTTCAATCAACCTCAAATGTGACAAGAGTCATTTTCAAGAACTAGAGAGGTTCCTCCCCTTCACCTAGTTCAATGCGGCTCCCATGGTAACATGGTGGGGAAATCATGCCAGTACTGCTCACCCCCCGCCTCACCTTTCTCCTCTATTCCCCGACCAAACCTAACACAAGGCCCTTCCTTATCAGGCTACAACGTTACGACCAAGTATATCCATCGCTACGCCACTATTTCAATATGACTCCTACGCTCTTCCCGTACAATTGCTAATGTCATACTTGGGTTCTACATCCCTAAGAATCAGCGGGGGCATTCCTATTTCTTCCTAATGATCATCAAATAAACAAGATAACGTCGACATGACTGTATACTTGGCGACTAATAATGTTACACTACTTTTGTATTTTCTTTCTCTAACGTTTGTATTTTTAATCTATGTACTTACTTATCCCTTCCACATTCATCTTATTGTATTTCCTAATTTATAGATTCCTTGTATGTTTTCAACATGCATTTATTAGAATTTGTACCACCAAATACACTTATTTATACTTTAGACGAAACTTTTAGTATACAACTAATGGTACTTACCTTTTCAATTCGCCAATCTAGGCGCATGCATCTACGAACTGTATGTATACTCTTAAGAATATTGAGGACTCAAGGGACTTAGCTAGTTCAATCATCATGCACATAATGGTGCTTCTTTCAACTCGTCTAGGTCAGAGGATTGACCAAATCTATGCTCTGATACCACTTAAATTGTAACACCCCAAGCTTGACTTGTCTAACTTGTTCATCAGATTCGGGTATAGAGCGTCATAATGGATCGATTTCACCTATTCTTAATTTCTTATTTGCCTAAACTATTATAAAGCAGACCAAAGCTAATAAATCTTACAACAAATGCCTTAAGCCAATGAATGTTTAAATCCTCACAATTTTTGTTTCTAATAAGTTTATTTGTTTATAAAATAACTCTTAGAATTTAACTAAGAAGGACTATCTGCCCTATAATATAAATTTTAAGGATGATGTCTAGCTTCGTTATTATTGACCCCAAAACAAAGCCTTCAATGGTACCCCCTTCCTATATGCATGAATTAAACTACCTGTGGAACTCGATCTCATCACTCCATCTAGCTTGGTCCCTTTTCTGAGTCATCGATCAAACTCGCAAGTCCTGCGAACATCAGACAAAATCTTGTAAGTTCAAAGGATCTTAGTGAGTTCCTTTACAGCACCATAAATAAACCCTATCACACAATGGTAATAAATGTAAAATAAACTACACAAAATAATTCCCTGCTCGCTCAAGGCAAGTGTTCTTTATCAGGGTGGTGGACTCCACCCAATCCTCCGTGCTACTCGGCTTACTATGAGTCCTATCCTTACGTTCCATATTTTCTTCATTTCATACACTGCACATACAAGGTGTTTGGTGACCTCTAGATTACTTAACTGTAAGCTTGTTTTCCCATATTGTACCTCCATATTAGCTTTCTCGTTTGCCCGTCCTAGGTTATTGGGACCTACCTTCCTTGGCAGATTTCCATGGTCGAACCAATTCTAGGCGAACTCCATCTTCATATACACTAGTCTCGAAGGACTTATTGACATTATCATATTGTGCTGACCATCAGTAGGCCTCGCCCATCTAGTGAATCCATAAGTTATCGTTCATGCAACTATGAAAGTCTGCTATCTTACTTGCTCGTTTCCTACCTAACAAGTTATCTTTGTGGCGGTATACCCAAAATAGACTTCCCCCATGAGGAATATAGACATTCTGACCCCTAGATAGAATCCTCATCCTTGGGGATCACTTCTCCATCCTCCCAAAGAGTTCACCTCTTCCATGGAACTTTATAGAGCAGTTCGTGGTAGCTCTTGGTTGTGGATCCTTTCTTGCGATCCTATGGTAACTTTCTCTCTTACATCATCGTAATTAGACGAGTTATGTACTGTCTAACTTCTTCAAATTCTTATTGGGTCCTTACCCATGCATTGCTGGCATTCACATCTACCTTTACTGATTGCATTACTTTTAGCGGATTCCTCATGACTCGCTTGCTATACTTATGGTTTCACTTAACTCTTCTTCCACCTACGTGATTTCTCATCCTTGGCGTACTGATAGTATACGCCATGCTTGTGGTTCTGGCGGACTCTATGGGTTGTCGTAGTTGAGTTATGGTCTTATACCCTTCTCACCTCATTTCTCACATCCCAAAAAAATCATCCCGTGTTTATTATCTCGACAAACTTACATCGTGTTTACTATCTTGACGAACTTACCAGTATCTACTGTCCCGATGGAATTACACGTATTTACTGTCCTGACAGACTATCTCTGTTCTGTGTTTACTATGCCAGCATACTATATTTGTGGATTCCATTGAGTCTTTCATCCATGGTCTTACACTGATTCACCATCCTAGCGTACTATCTTATGATGCCATGGAGTCTTTCATCCATGGTTTTACTCATCATACCTGGCTTCTGTAGCATCTTTCATCTATGGTCTTACACTATATACCTTATACCGTGTAACATGCTCTTATCGCATCTTTCATCCATGTTCATACGCTACGTACCACATACTACACTGTCATAACTTCTTTCATCTATGGTCTTACTGTAATGGCCCAAATTTAAGGTTATCGAAATAGTGGTTTCGTAACCACAAATCTGATTTAAATAGAAAATTATTATTAATTTTTAAGATTTTTCGAGTGATTAGATATAAGTATTAGAGTATTGATAAGAAATTTTATTGATTGCATGCCTAAATTGCCTATTAGAACTTAATTGCAAAAGTGGGTAAATATAAATTTTAGATGATAAAGGATTTATTTGAAGTGCATAATCAAAGTAGAGGTCCTTAAATAGTAATTAGACCATAAAATTTCCATGGAAAAAAATAGATATGCATAGATAAAAATAACTAAAGTTTTAATAAAGGGTATTTTAGTAAATAAATAATAAAAAGAATAAAAGGGAAAAAGCTGGCAAAAATATCATCTCCTCCATAGCTTGCTGCCGAATTTGGATAGACACCATAGCTAGGGTTTTCACACTTTTTCAAGCTCATAGTAAGTGATTCTAAGCCCCGTTTTTAATGCTTTTTACGTTTTTGAAATCCTAGTAGCTTAATTTAGCTTATTCTAGTGATAATTTAACCTAGGGTTTATATTTGGAAAAATACCCATGGGTGAAAAGTGTTTATTTTGATGTTTTATGATATAATATGAAGCTATAAATTATGTTAAACAATTTTTGCTAGCTGATTTTAAGCGAAAACAAGTAAGTTGACATAATCAGTAAAAATCCCTAATGTGCATAAGTAAGTGGTAGAGTGAGAATTTGATGTTGTCATAGAATAGAAAAATGTTCAGCATGTTATATAACATAAGAATATGAGATGAAGTTTAATTTCCGAACTTTGGGGCAAAAGCGTAATTATGTAAAAGTTTAGGGGCAAAATTGTAATTTTGCCAAAGTTAGAGTCGAGGGCTGTTTTAATGAATGTGAGTATTAAATAAGTTAAATTTGTTATTATAGATCAAGAAGAATGGAATTCGAGGTTAGATCGACGAAAGAATAAAGTTGAAGACTAAATTGATAAGTTTGGCTATATTTGCTACTGAGGTAAGTTTACGGTAAATAAATGCAATATTTCAATAATTATTATTAATGCTATTATTTTCCAGTAATTATATATTTATTTCATGAATTTATTTGATATTGACTCAAGTATGAGACGATACAGAATTGATATTAAAAAGTCCCGTTGAAGCATAAGGAAGGTATTGGATACAAATGTCATGACATTTGGGTAAAGAGATCCCATGTAAGACCATGTCTGGGACATGGCATTGGCATCCTTGAAATCACGAAAGGTCCCATGTAAGACCATGTCTGGGACATGGCGTTGGCACCGAGACGAGAGGTCCAATGTAAGACCATGTCTAGGACATGACGTTGGCACCGAGATGAGAGGTCCCCCGTAAGACCATGTCTGGGACATAGCATGGGCACCGATATGCACCGAGACGAGAGGTCCCATGTAAGACCATGTCTAGGACATGGCGTTGGCACCGAGATGAGAGGTCCCCCGTAAGACCATGTCTGGGACATAGCATGGGCACCGATATGAGAACTCCCATGTAAGACCATATCTGGGATATGGCATTAGCAGTACATGAAACATCCCATCTAAGACCATGTCTAGGACATGGCTTTGGCATGCTATTATCAGAAAGAGACCCAAGTATCCTTATTAGTCCAATGTGGTTCAACGGGCTAGTAAATAACTTATGTCCATGAAGGTTCAGTTAAAAGTATAAATGGCAAGTTTAAGTGAGTTATAAAAGTTAAGAGTATATTACGTTACCCATTGAGAATTAACATATTGGCAAGAGAAAAGTAAGTCATAATTATGAGTTATCTAAGTAAACAAGTAAGTGAATGAGTAAGAGATCAAGTAAAGAGGAAATTAAAGATTATGTTACTTGGTTATTATTATTTGTGTTTAATGTTGCTATTTATTTACTTGTAAACTTACTAAGCATTATGCTTACTTTTTTATTTTCTTTTTATATAGCATTATTAATCAAATTCGAGGATCCTAAAGACGTCGGAGATCGTCCACACTATCAATCACAACGACTCGGTATTTTATGATGAACTATGTTTTAACTATGGCATGTATAGGGACTTACTTATTTTGAATGTTGTATCATGATTTTGCTAAAGAATTTTGTGTAAATATCTAATGATGAATGGTTGTCAAAATGGCTAAGTAAGAAGGTGTTTTTTGTTATACATGTCTATGTGATAAATTATGCATAGAAATCATGAAAGAGTAATAATTTGCAAAGAAATAGATTTCAAATAGCAGCAGTGATGTGATTTTGAAAAATCACTTAGGATAGTATAAAATGAATTATAGGGTGTATGATATATATAATGAAATCTTGTTGAGTCTATTTTCATGGAAAAATAATGGTTTAGAAAAATGAATTTTATATTTTGAGATATGTGAATTTTGGTGAGATAGGGTCAGAACTGTTTTTGGAGTCCCCTGTTCTGAGTTTAGAAAATCACTAAATATTGTACAAAAATAGTTATCAGTTGTAATTTATATGTATAGATTCCTTATTGAGTCTATTTTCTGTAGAAACAAGTTATAACACCATATGAAAATTCTACTATTATAAAACATATTTTTAGTAGTAAGAGGTCAGGACAGTCGAGTGGTCAAACAGGAGAGACTTTAACTAATAAACTGTACTAATTGACTGAACCAAAAATTATGAAAAATTTAT
The DNA here is from genome assembly GCF_007990345.1 of Gossypium hirsutum. Taxonomy (NCBI): domain Eukaryota; kingdom Viridiplantae; phylum Streptophyta; class Magnoliopsida; order Malvales; family Malvaceae; genus Gossypium; species Gossypium hirsutum. The sequence continues at coordinate 43,850,383 of NC_053444.1, forward strand.
GGTAAGAATATATATGAGTCTAGTTTCAGGGAAAATTTACGGATTTAAATTTTGAGTTTTTTAGCTCAAGTTACAAATTATTTAGTGATTGCTGGGCGAGTGGACAACTTTATCATAAATAGTGAGATAAGTTTTAAAAGTAAATTTTTATGCCCCGAATTAATAAGTTAAGTAAAGTAATGCCTCGAGCTCGACTCCGACAACGGTCTCGGGTATGGGGTGTTACACTTACGCTATATACTATCATCATGGTGTCATCTCGAAAGACCAACCGATACTAGCGTTGCTGTAAATACCATTCCATGATTTTCATTTCCTGAATCCTCCTCTCATTACCTCGTTTAAACCATCTAACCTCGACGCTCGAACATCGTAGTGTTCCCTCCGCAAGACCTAGAGCTTCACCCAAGGCGGTATCTAATAGGTTCATTCCCCATTTCCCATCCTAACTTTTCTATCTCATGAAGGTTTTTCCCATAATTATGCAATGCATGCACATATCATCATATTTCATGTTTATGCAAACATGACATACTCAAACAACATAGACTATAACAACAACCTTGTAGTTTGGAACTCACCTGAAGCTTTATCGTTTCCTTAGCTGAGCTTCCTCGAATGCCAGAGCTTCCATTCTCCTAGAAGCTAAGCATTACAACCAAAATCATGGGCTAAACCCAATACTCTTAGCTTAACCTCATACATACAAAACCCTTAAAATGGTTGTCAAGTCCATAACGTCATTTACATATTCGTACGTACATAGAAGGCTTAAGAACCTTACCCACTTGTTGGTTCCCCTACTTTTCCATCTTAATCCTTATGAGGTCTAGTTTATCCAAGACCTTCCACAGTTATCCTCCTTCAAGCTACCGAAAAAGATAAAGAACAGGAGAAAATAAAACAGAATGGGAAGAAAATCATCCCTGGGAAACCATGTCCCTGCTATTTGTAGCACTTCCCACTCTATTACCAACCTTAGGAAAACCATCCATCGCTAATTCTTATGTCTCACACTAATAAACCAGTGATTTTTATTCTAACCAAACTAGATTTTAATCCCAACCATGTCCAATTTAATTTCCAGCTTCCTGTTTCTTTCAATAGAGGACGTCAACTATCGGTCTATTTCAATTTAGTCTTCAAATTGTGGGTTATTAGAAATATAGTTGTTACAATTTAGGTACTTTTTTATTGCCCAAATATACGCCGATGATATAATCTTTGGCTTTAAATTTGTTAGTTCTAGGGAAATATTTGTGAAGATGATACAAAACGAGTTTCAAATGAGTATGGTAGGAGAATTATCCTACTTCCTTAACTTCTAGATCAAGTAACATGAAAATGGTATATTTTTTTCACAATGAAAGTATGCTAAGAAATTGATTAAAAATTTTGGAATGGAAGGAGCCAAGCCTCCAAGGACCCGACTGTCAATAAGTAAGAAGATCAACATAGATGTAAGAGGAGTGCCTATTGCTCTTAGCAATTATGGAAGTATGATTGGATGCTTGCTACATCTAGCTGCAAGTAGGCCTATTTTGAGCTTTAGTGTGGGTGCTTTTGCTTGATCTCAATCCAATTCTAAGGAGTCCCATGTCAAAGTTGTGAAACGCCTCGTTAGGTATGCCCTTGGTACACTTGATTTTGGTATATGGATGTCTAAAGATAGTACTATGAACTTAGTTGGGTATAGTAGTACAGGTTGGGCAAGTAATGTAAACAATTGAAAGATTACTGAAAGGGTTGTTTTTGTTTGAATCTTGTATCTTGGTTTAATTAGAAAAAAAATTCAATTTTTATCTCAATTGTTAAGGCAGAGTATATTGCTACAAGAAGTTGTTTTGTTTAGCTTTTGTGGTTGAAACAGATGATGGCTGACTTTGGAATGGAATTACCAATGGGTATTGCATACTGTGACAATTTAACTGCAACCAAATTATTGAAGAATCCCATGATGCACTCAAAGACTAACCACATGAACATTAAGCACCACTTGATTCATGAACTTGAGGAGAGTGGAACAATCAAATTGCACTATGTGAAGACTAAAAATCAATTTGTTGATAAGTTTAAAAAAGCCCTGGATGCAGCAAGGTTCGAAGCACTAAGGAACTCAGTTGATGTTTTTCGCGTTTAACACTAGGCATTCATTTTGTAAGGTATTCGGATGCAAAATTTTATATCATTTTGCTGGTTTGAATATAATATTATAGTCGATTTATCCTCCCATGCTACTGTTATTTTTGGAAGGAAATTATGTTAGTGAAGATTATTTTTCATTTTTCTTGGAGGGAAATTAAATAGAGGTTGTGGTACAAGGATATTGTAATCTATAAATACTTTGATTGAGTTACAACTTATCACAATCACTTATCCCCAATTTTTTATAACCTAGCACCTTAAGATTCTTGAGTTTTCAATCACTTTTCCTCTTAATTTCTTCTTGTTTCTTGAAGTTCTTGTTCTACTCAATGGCACGAGTTAATATTACTTCATATGAAGAGTATGAAAAGGCTTAACAAGCCTAGCAGACTGGTGAATTGTCTCAACAACCAGAGACCACTAAAGAGACTTTAGTGCCATAACTAGTTGGCACTGCTACTGGCATTGGTAAGGTGTAATCAAGCGACAAGAAGCCTCAATCATCTGATTTTGCACATAGTGAAAATTAATCTGAGATTGTTGATGAAGCCATCCATAAATATGTCCTTATTGAAAATGAGAATGGGTCACCCTACTAGATGTCTTCTTGTTCATTGATAAGTCGGTTATAGTGATCGAGGACATCTCAACCACCAATTCTTCCCTAATCATAAATTAACCACATGAATTGCTTGGTGATTAACCCTTACCAAATGAATAACCCTGAAAGTCACTTCCACGATTTAATCTGTTGATAGCTTTACCAACTAGAAGAACTCAACTCTAATTATTGATCTCAATCACGTGGATCTTTTAAATTATATCACTTAATCCTATGACGTCACCTAATTGCACTCCCAATTGAACCACACAAACTTGTTCTCGATAAAGTAATTCGATGCAAAATTAACTATATCAACTGTGTATTATTCCCAACATTGGGATATTTCTTGAAATGACACTAAAAATAATACTATGAGATGATCATATCTATCTCTTAAGATAGAGAAAAAAGTGAATACCCAAATGAAAAGGGTTAAGTACGATTTCAAATCTTACAATTCCAATACAAAGATTTGGTCGACCTTTTGCTATAAAACAATTTAGTTGCTCATAATAGAAAAATAAAGCAAAGGAATATAGAACTTAATAAAGCTAAAAGGGAAAATAAAAGAAAGAAAGTAACAGGAGTAGAGAGTGATGCAAGCAAGAATTGAAAGAAAGAACAAATTGGATTTCTTTCCAAAACCAAAAACAAAACATGGACGTCCCCCACTCTCATTGGTTTTAGTTTTTAAACTAAATTTTAATTCCTAGTATTTTACTCCTACATATTTCCTAAATATAAAATTAATATTTATCTAAATAAATTATAAGAGATAAAACTTAATCCTAATTAACCTCCTAATAAACATCCTTTCAAATAATGTTTAAATAAAAATAAAATAATCCAACACCTATAGATTGCATTAAGTTAATCATTGAGGATGCCGTAAAAAAGGTAACCTTGATATTGCCCCCATTGATGATGCTAGTGATGTTCATGAGGAAGAAACAAGCGCTTCATATTTAGTTAGTGATTTTATCATTAATATTTCTGAACCTATAACTAATCTTTCTGTTGCTAAAAACCTTATTGTTGAACCTGTTGAGATTCTTAAAGTTGGAGAAGATAAAGTTGTGGTTATAGGAGTGACAATTGGTCCTGGCACTACTATTGATTCTGTATGGCGGAGAAAAAACTTGATCAACGGTTACCAAAGAGATTAAGCAGAGTCACAAAACATAAAAAGGAAAGGAAATTGCAGACAAATAGAAAGATCTTTTGTTCCCTTTTTGCCCCTAAGAAAAGATGTTCGTGACTAGTTTCAAACCTATCATTAGAAAAAGAGTCTGATGATGAATTTCCCTTGAATAAGCATTACCTTGGAAGGATGGCTCGTACCAAGAGACCCAACATTCCTTTGTCCCTAGTAGCTAAGAAGCCCTCTACAAAGAAACCTACTAAACTGATTGATCCTTACTAAAAGAAGAAGACGCATTATTGAAGAAGAAGTATCAGACTTTTCTTGTAATACCCCATATCCAACTCGATCGTTTGGTTTGAGTTACAGGTTGCTACATTCATTTCCAGAGCAACTATGATCAATAAAAAATTTATTTCCAACATTAAATATTAAAATATAATTAAAAACAGGTGTATAAAATTATATGAATTCATTTTCGGGTCTTATACGAGCTTACGAAGCTCTATTGCTAACCCGAGATTCAATTAGGACCAATTTGTAATGTTTTTAAACTTTAGAGTTGACATTGAACTTCAGGGCTTCCTCATCACAATGACCATTGCTCAAAATCATGTCGTGACATATGGATTTTATCTCGTCGCGGTAAAAAATGTTCGACGTCAAGACATGGCATACTGTTTCTAAATGGTTAAGTTTTGGCACCTATTTGCAATCACCTAAAACATCTGAAATTCATTTGCATTTATAATTTCAACCAAGTGTACATATCCAATGAGTTCCATTATAGCTAAAGTACCATTTATAATTATATATTTACATCTATTTCAACAAATTCATTAAAGTACACAATTCATTTCATCATGCTATTCATTGAACTAATTGGCATATATATATGTGTGTGTGTGTGTGTGTGTGTGTGTGTGTATAATCAGTACTATAAAGAATATTAGCAAACCAGAAGGTATGCCTAACCAAATGTTGTCACGTTCTCAAATTCATATATATATATATAAACATATGGCCAATTCAAAAATACTAATTCCAACTCCAAAGTTTACATGATCATTTATTATATTAAAAACTAACTCAATCCAAGTATATACCATATAACGAACAAAAAAGAGACTATACAAACATTGTTGAGTCAAGGATCACTTTCGAGATGCTGGAATCACTTCTTGAGGCCTTAAGACATACCTAAAGTTGCCCACGGGAAAAACAAACCATACGCTGAGTGATAATCCTTAGTGGTATTTCCATGATTCAAGCTAATGCAAACAGGTTTAAAACTATAACATACAGTTAAACCAAATACTTTCATTACCATATCAACTTGCATAAGATCATCTTTACATGTCAATACATTAATATGTACTTAAAACAAATAATTTCTCATTCATTTCAGAATAACTTAACCAATTTATATTATCATGTATAGTTACTCATACTTATTCATTTCCATTACTACATATAAACACATAAGTCCCATTCATATCAACATCTCAACCATTTTCAAGTCTATTGACTCGTTTTTTGCTAAATCGGTCCCCAAGGCTCATTTTCAATTCTATTTGCACGGTCTTTCACATGTTGTTGTATACTATATTTCAATTACATTTCATCTCATATATCATTTAGTCAATTTGTGTATTTATAACCCTACTAAAAAGACACAAACTTTGAATAGATACGTGGATCCGCCACCTCGAGTTACTTGACAACAATAATTTTCACAATATGATTACCCTGTCACCCTAGGTTTCCCGACAATGATGACTCTATATGTACAATCTACAATCCTAGGTTGCCCAACAATGATGGTTTTCAATCAATATCTTGACCCTATGACATGCCAACTATATCTAACTCGATCCGAACAACTAATAGGGTAACCAAATTTCCAATTCATTATATAGTTCAATTTACATTCCAATATTCTCAATTTATCAACATTTCACAATTTCATAACATTTATAGCATGCTTCAACCCAATTTCATACCAATTATCACATATCAAGTAATTCATGCAACTTTCTATTCTATTCAATTTTGTCCATATCTCGAAATCCAATCTCAATCATAGAAATTTAATTGAAATAGCTATTTCCAGCTCACCTAAAATTTCATATAATGCAAAATGTTATGAATATGCAATAAATAAATCAGTCCCAAATCTTAAAAATACAAACCAAATCCCGAGTCACTCGTCAACAACATTCGTTTTTCCTTTCCCTCTCAAAGATTCCACGTTGACGTTAGCTAAATATAATCACAAAACATATAACACCATCAATTTCATTCAAATTACAATCAATTACAATATCAAGCATATTATACAATTTATTTAATTTAGTCCTTAAACTTGGGACAAACATAACTTTCTATCTAGAACTTCGGATTAGAATCTGATTTCACATATATTCATTACGAACCTCCTATTTCCCAATCTTCTTGAAATTTTAAACAACTTTGTATTTTATTCAATTTGGTCCCTAATGTACAAAATTATCAATTAAGCAGTATAATTTAGTCCTTTTCACAACATAAGCTTAATTTATATCAAATTCACACCAATTTCATCCATGTCTCAATAATGGAATCTTTCATTGGTTGAACTAAGCTAAATCAAGCTCCCATGATTCAATTTCCATAAAAATCAAAGAAAAATGGAAAAAGACTTACTTGAATTAAAGTTTGAATACCTTAAAACCTAAATATGGGGTCCTCCTCTTTTGGTTTCTTTGTTTGGCGAGTTGGAGAAGATGATATTTCATCTATTCTTCCACTAATTTCATATATATATACCTAGACTAAAGGTTAATTAACTTAATCAAAATATATCATTATTGTCCACTATCTCTCATTTATAAAGGGTTTAATTACCATTTTAGATCTTTGGCTAATTGCAATTTAAGTCCCCAAGCCATTTCCTAATTAAAAATCTATAGCAATTGGAATTTTACAATTTAGTCTTTGTTCCTTAATTAATCACAATTTCGGCTAAATTGTCTAACCAAACTTTAATTCATCAATATATCAACTCTGTGAATATCCCTATTTAATATTTAGGGACTTAGTTTACAAAAATAAGGTCTTGTTCTAGCACCTTTTGAAACTGGGTCATTACATTTCTCTCCATCACTTGCACAAATAGGTCTTTGCTCTTTTTAAAGAAAAAATTCATAAAATAGTAGAATATTGATGAGAGAAGTTTTTGGGATAGAGGCATTGACATTATCCTAGAGAATAATGATCTACTTCAATTTGTTGCTTCTGTGTAACCTTATGTTATGTTCTTTTTTATGAATTTTATGCCAACCAGCTTAAGACTGTTAATGATCTATCTAGCAAATTTTACCACAAAGCATATGTTTGAGGAAAATGCTACAAGTTTGGCCCTCAGAAAATCAAAGAGCTCTTGCTTCACCCTTTCTCTACTAATGTTGATATTGAGGAATCCTATGACACCATGGCCAAGACTACAACCAATAGAGTTCACCTCAGTTGGCCTTAGACAACTAAACTTCTCACTTTGAACCTAGAACCTACATATGCTAGCCTGTTAGCCATTGCCACTAGAAACTAAATTTCTAATAGTCAAGAAAATGCAATCATTAATAAAATGATCACCATCATAAGGAAAAGTTGTGATTTATTTAGTTTAATATGGGAGAACTCATCTTTTAAGAAATTATAAAACATACATGAGCACCCCAGTAGTGCTTCAAGCGTTGTCCAGTAACTTTAAAAGTAACACTCATTTTCATGTTTTTTGTATCAACAACTCAGTTTGAGAATAGTTGAACTACTTCAAAAAGACCTTACCAGTAAGGTTTCATATTACTAGGTAACAATTTAAGTCTAGAATTAAACAGTAATACCTGCTGTCCTGGTTCAATTTGCATTGGCATAATTCGGTTATCATGTCATTGCTTGGTCTTTTCCTTGTATAGTCTAGCATTTTCATATGCTTGTAGCTGAAACTCTTCCATTTCATTCAACTCTAACAACATTTTATTTCTAGCAATAACTTAGTCCATGTTAAGCTTCTTGATAGCCCAAAATGCTTTGTGACATGGTTTCCCATAAGAAAGTTTAAAAGGCGACATCCCTAATGGCATTTTGAACACAATATGATAGGCCCACAAATGCTTCATCCAGTCTGGTGGATCAATTCTTACAAGATGGGTTCACCATTTTTTCCAAAATCTGTTTAATTTCTCTATTAGAAATCTCAGCTTGTCCATTCATCTGGGGATGATATGCCATAGCAATCTTATGATTCACTCCATATCTGCGCAAGGCATTGGCCACAACTTTACAAACAAAATGGGATCCTTCATTGTTGATAATGGCTCCAGGTGTACTAAATCTTATAAAAAGGTTCTTGTGTAGGAACTTTAGTACTGACTTAGTGTCATTAGTAGCTAAGGCTACCACTTCTACCCATTTAGAAACGTAATCTACTGTCAAATGTATGTACGATTTGCCTACAGATGGTGGAAATGGACCCACAAAGTTTATTCCCTATACATCAAATAACTTAACCTCCAATATACTTTACAGCGACATTTCATATCTCCTAGATAGATTCCCCATTCTTTGACAACGATCACACATTTGACAGGATTCATGAGCATCCTTGGACAATTTTAGCCAATAGAATCCCGACTGAAGTGCTTTAGCGGTCAAAATGTCCTCCATAAGGAGTTGAATGACAATGCTACAAAATATTATGTATTTTTTTCATTAGGAACACACTTCCAAATGATTTGATCGATACATTATTTAAATAAGAAAGGCTCACCCCAATAATAGTGCTTAGCATCATGAAGAAATTTTTGCCTTCTGTGGGTGTTTAAATCAGGCGACATCACACCACTTACTAAGAAATTCACTATATCGACATACCAAGGTAATGCCTTGGCAAATAACAACTTTTCGTCTAGAAAATGTTCTTTAATAAAGTTATCATAGCCATCTACATTACCCAATTCTAACCTTGACAAATGATCAGCCACTTGGTTTTCAGTCCTCTTTGATCATGAATTTCCAGGTCCAACTCTTATAGTAACAATACCCACCAAATCAATCTCAGTTTGGCATCTTTCTTATGCACCAAGTACTTAATAGTCGAGTGATCTAGGTAAATTGTGAACTTGGTACCCACTAGATAAGGATGAAATTTTTCGAACATGCACACCACAGCTAACAACTCTTTTTTCGTTGTGGTATAATTAAGTTGTGCATTCGTCACAGTTTTGCTAGCATAATATATTGCATAAAGTATTATGTCTCTCCTCTACCTCAACACTGCTCCCACGACATAATCGCTGGCATCACACGTGAGGTCGAACAGCAAGGTCCATTCTGGAGCTACTACAATTGGTGTTGCTACTAGTCTTTTCTTTAATTCCTCAAAAGCACCCAAGCAATGTTCATCAAAATCGAAGGATCTATTTTGCTCCAGCAGTGTGTACAAGGGCTTAGATATCCTTGAGAAATCCTTAATGAATCTTCTATAAAATCCTCCATGACCTAGAAAACTTCTAAAACCCTTGACACTGGTGAGAGGTGGTAATTTTTCTATTACTTCAATTTTTGCTCAGTCTACTTCAATTCCTCGCTGTGATATCTTATGCCCTAAGACAACTCCTTCATGAACCATGAAGTGGCATTTTTCCTAGTTCAAGACAAAGCTTGTTTCCTCACAGTGGCACAAAACTAATTCCAAATTTTTCAAACAATCTTCAAAATCGTTGCCAAATACAGAGAAATCTTCCATGAAAACTTCAAGGAATTTCTCCACCATATCCAAGAATATGGCCATCATACAATGCTGAAAAGTTGTTGGGGCATTACATAATCTGAATGGCATCCATCTAAATGCAAAAGTATCATATGGACACGTGAAAGTTGTCTTCTCTTGGTCATTGGGAGCTATGGCAATCTGATTATACCCTGAATACCCGTTTAGAAAATAGTAGAAAGCTTTCCTTGCTAACCTATCCAACACCTGATCAATAAATGGCAAGAGGAAATGCTCCTTCCTAGTTCCCTTGTTAAGCTTCCAATACTCCATGTACATTCTCCATCCTGTGATCATGCGAGTTTGTATGAGCTCATTATTTCCATTGCTAACCACTAGCACACCTACTTTCTTGGGCACACATTGTATAGGGCTTACCCACGAACTGTCTGAGATTGGGTAAATAATGTATGCGTCAAGCCACTTGATAATCTCTTTCTTGACAACTTCTTTCATTATCGGATTCAATTTTCTCTGTTGGTCAATAGAATTGCTATGACAATCCTCTAGCAAGATTTTATGCATGCAAAATGCAGGGCTGATTGCCTTTATATCAGCAAGGTTCCATCCTAGCTCCTTCTTAAATTATCGCAGGACTTCCAGCAACTTGACTTCTTATTTGGATGTAAATTTTGTAGAAATCACAACCGACAAGGTACTGTTATCTCCCAAGTATTCATATTTTAAATTTTGTGACAAATGTTTCAACTCCAATGTAGGAGGTTCCTCTATAAAATGTTTTGGAGGCTTGAATGAATGTCTCGATAAATCCAAATAGTATTTTTTTTCCATAGTCTCTCCAATGTCTGTTTGGCTTCCATGAATTTTCCGAGTTTTTCAAAATGCACTTCACCAATCCTTTCTAATGAGTCTTTGTTATTATCAGAATTGTTGTGGCAAATTCTGTTGAATTCTTCCTCCACTGTTCTTTCTATCAAACCAATGGTGTGGCATTCTTCATTTTCGCCTACACATTTCAAAGCATCAAAAGCATTAAAAGTAACCTGTTGATCATTTACCCTCATCGTCAATTCATCTTTCTATACGTCAATTAAAGTTCTACCTATAGCAAAAAAAGGTCTTCCAAGGATAATTGGCATATTTTGACCAGCTTCAAATTCTAAAATAAGAAAATCAGTTAGAAAGATAAATTTATCCACTCTTACCAGTACATCCTCAATTTTACCTTCCAAATATGCATAGGATCAATCAACTAATTGCAAAGTCACCATAGTAGGTCTTACTTTCCCAATTCCTAGCTTTATGAAAATAGACTTAGGCATTAGGAAAGATAAATTTATCCACTCGCTCCTAAATCACATAATGCCTTACCAAGATAATGATTTCCAATTGAGCACAGGATAGTGAAACTCCCTGGATCCTTCATCTTCGAAGGTAGTTTATTCATCAACATTGTTGTACACCCTTCAGTGAGAGCAACAATCTCAAACTCTCCCAATCTACGCTTCTTTGACAATATGTCTTTCATAAATTTTACATAACTGCGCATTTGCTCCAAAGCTTCTACTAATGGTATGTTTATATGGAGTTGCTTCAAAACATCTAAAAACCTTTTTAAACTGAATATCATGTTTAGCCTTCTGGAATCACTAAGGAAAGGGTAGAGGTGGTCGTCCTTCATGTTGTTGATATTGTTTTGCTGTGGCATTTCTGTTGGCAATATGATCAAATTTTGTCAAAACATTTTTTTCGTACCTTTTTTAAATGCTTTCTGTTGTTCAGTAGGTTTTGAGATATTTTTTTGATTGCAGCTAAACTTATCTTCTTCTACCATGGCATCTTGAACAACTTCATCAAATGAGTCCCACTTCTAAGAGTACTGCCCTTGCACTGCTCCTTCCCTTGGGTTCTTGAATTTTCAGTATCACTTGGCAATGCTCTTTGTGGCATTGAATTTAGAGCATTCTCTATTAACCCTACTTGATTTCCAAGAGCTCGGAGAGATGCAACCTGGTTTTGAATCACAGCATTATTTTTTTGTCATATACTCCTTCAACAAAGCTTCTAAAAGATGATACCTGACCTTGTTGAGCATTTTGCCTTGGCATAGGATGATTATAACCAGGCGGTGCATTGTAGATATTCTGTCTTGCAACATTATGTGAACTCCCCGTACCTTGGTTATTCCAACTAAAATTTGGATGCTGTTTCCACCCTAAATTGTAAGTGTTGGAATAGGGGTTATTATTCTAATTAAAATTGCCTATGTAGTATACCGATGTTGGGTTTGATACGCATTCATCAAACACATGATCTTTACCAAAATTAATGCATGCTAGCTCGACTGCTTTTATCTCCTAAACTACAGTTGGTCTCTTCATTGTTTTGATTATATTAAATAAAAATGATATCTGAACAGCTAATGAAGTGATTGCATCAAGCTCTATGGTACCATTAGCTCTCTTGCTCGTCCCAACTCTCGTGGTCGGATACTAATAATCATTTTGTGCAATCTTTTCCAAAATATCATATGCTTTGTTATAAGATTTATCCAACCAATTATCATTGGCAAATGAATCAACTGCCATCCTTGTATGTGCATTCAACCCATTATAGAATATCTTCATCTGTGTCTAGTGTTGAAATCAATGCATTGACATTTCCGAATTAAATGTTTAAATCGTTCCTAAGCTTCATATAATGCTCCATCCTCTAATTGCTGAAAACATGTGATGTCATTTCTAGGCATGGCATTCACGTTTGGTGGATTATACCATAGTAAAAACCTCTAGCAAAAATCATTCCATGATATCACTGTCCTCGATGGCAAAGCATTCAACCATGCTCTCGCACGATCTCTTAATGAATATGGGAACAATTTAATTCTCAGGGCGTCTTCAGGAACACACACTATTGCCTGAACGAATCACAAACTTCTAGGAAAAGTCGTAACTGCAATTTTAGACCTTCAATGGGCAATCCTGCAAACTGTTCTACTGTTTGTAACATCTGAAACATTACTAATTTTAGTTAAAACTATTGTACTTGAATTTGAGGTCTAACTATCCCTGGATTCAGATCATCCAAAATTGGCACAACATGTTCTCGAATGGGTCTGTCTCGATCATCTATCACCCCATGGATATGAGGATCAACGCCCTGACCATTCAAATTATCATTCATACTTGTTATTACCCTTCGAACAGGAGGATTAGCATCTTGACCATTCGAGTTATAATTAAGATCAGGATCATTCCCATTCCTAGCCATTTTTTGCAACTTTTTCTGCCTTCTTCATAAAATTCTATCAATCTCTGGGTCAAAAATGATACTCTTTGTTAGCAGGAATGCCTCTTCTCATGTACTAATAACAAATCTATAGAAATTAAATTAAAATAAGTTAGATAGAACTAATAGAATTAAGTAAAACAACCAAACCAAATTACACCAAGTTGCCGATCCCCGACAACGGCGTCAAAAACTTGTCGTGTGTGAATATGATATGTGAATTGTGCAAGTATACACGCTGGATCAAGTAATAAAGTGATGAATGAGTATCATTCCCACAAGGATTGGATTGAGGCACTAAAGTGGTCAAGTTATTATAATAAAATGCAATTAATACTCTAGTAAAGCTATGGTAAGTATGTTATGGCAATTGAAAAGAATAATAGTGTATGCGATATGTGGAATTAATGAATGCTTGAAATGCTATGGCAAAAAGAGAGTAGAAATGTAATGACAATTATAGAAATGAGTATACGAATAATATGCAACTGATAAATACACAACTTAGGATGCAACGGAAAAAATGCTACGAAAAAAGATAAAGGTTACGCGATGTTGAGTGGGAAGGTCAGGATTATTAAGAATCTACTTTTCTTGTCAGCAATGGTTTAGCAAAATCATACTTAAATTACTACTCATAAGATTTCTAAAGTGGCCTGCTTCTTTCAAAGGCAGAAACCTCAAGCTGTAATGCATGTGTCTATAGGCCTTTAATAAGGTACATTGCATTGTTCCCTTTTGTATGAACGTTACTCTATGTTTAGAGTCTATTACAAATATCTGTTGAGGACTTTCCATATCATTCAATCAAGGTCTAACTAATCTAATCTTTTCAAAATTTAGATTAATTTAAGGGTATGCTGCATAGTCAACTATGTCTAGGGATTGCTCACATACATTTTAAAGAGTAGAACAATTGAATAAAATAGTAAAGATAATTCAAATTTATACTGCATCCATTAAAGACAGTTAAAGTTTCATCAAAGTAATCCCAACCCTATGAGATTTAACTCATAGGTTGGCAAATAACAGTCAACTCAAACATCATTTTCATAATTGTAATTCACGAAGGAACATATTAGAAATAATGGAAGAACGTCGGGAAGATAGCTTTCGCTTGTCCGATCCACACTCTAGCTGCACAATGCCCTAAGGTGGTGAGAGGGATTACCTACGTCTTTCCTCTTCCTATCTCTATTCAGCCGCTACCTTCTAATTTGCCTAAGGATCTCTACCCCCGGTTACACGTCTAGAGTTTCCTCCTTTTTTATTTTTAAATTGCTTTTGTCCTTTTTCAGGATAATTCCAATAGCCTTAAGATTTATCTTTTCCTATTTTCTAGGCAGATTTATCTGATACAAGTTGAGTTTGGTTGAAACTGATATGCACTGAACGCTGACTGGACACATTCCCAGCATTGCCACGGCATACAAACTGGCAATCTGACCACCATTTTGCCCCAGTAAAACTTCACTCATTTATTTCTTGTTCCTTATCCTGCACCTACCATTACCACAAAACATAGTCCTTCCATGACCAATTAAAAATACTTAATATTTAAACGCAGCCCAAGTTCTAATGCGATGCTAAATGTACTAATGAAAATGTCCTAAAATGCAACTAAATGTTCTTAAGTACAGGCAATTAACTAGGTCCAAAGGCATAAAATATAACTCTTTTCAAGAGTTATCAACGTACCTTAAGCTTTTTCCTTTACCTTTTCTTATTTTTCAAATTCTTTGCAAATAAAACTCTAAACTTGTTCTTGCAACTAAAAATTATGAGAGAAAACCTACAAAATCAAAGTTTTCTTACAATTAGCTTGAAAGATAGCATTCTAAGGCCAATCTTGGAGTTGTTCCTACTAGTGAAGCTCAACCTGTAGGTGCAGTGCTTCTACCTATTGGCATTGAGGTAGGCACTCTTAGACAACTTTTAGTATTCAAGTAGATGATGCTGCAACATCTTGATGCTAAAATTGACTTACAAGAACAGGTTATCCAACAACTCCAAGCAACTTTCCATCGTGCCAAATCCATCAGTAATGATCTACTGGCCAAGCAACTCCAATAACTCATTGGCAAAATGTTGAACAAAAAATACGAGTAAGATATAGAGTTATTGGTTGTTGTTATTCTTTTTAAAATATTTTCTTTTCAAATTTTATTTTAAAGATTGTAATTTGAAACTTTAAACATGCATTGTGTTACTTTGTCTATTTTATGAACCCTTTTCAAATATGTTTAATATAATATAATTTTTAGTATTTTGATCATTAATGCGATCATCATCTTTTTGACATTAATGATTGATTTGCTTGATTATGTTAATAGTTAAGTATGATTGATTAAGGGGTAGTTACTTATGGGAAGAATTTTTATTGTGTTGAGTATGTTCTCCTATTGTAGTTTTGTTCAAAAATTTACCAAAAGTGAAGATTGTTGAGACAGTTTTTTAGCAATGTCAAAGAGTCGTGCCCACTAGTGTCTGGCATGTTTAAGTTGGCAAACTTTGGCAATAAAAATCATTGCACTTTTGATTCTTACTGATAGTTTGGATGACTGCAAGTCCATCTTTAGTATCCAAACTATTTAAAGCAACATATCTTTGAGATTGATTTGGATGGGATCAAGGCAATTGACTTTCCAAGTTTGGTGGTATTGGGTTGAATTGGGTAAACCCTGGAAGTATATCTTGAAGATTCAAAACTTACCTGAGCTCATTGAAAATATTCTTTTTGCTTATTATTTTGTTGGTTTTGAGGGAAAATTAATAGTAATTGAGTAGTATGTTAGCAAGTCTTAATTGCTTGTAAATTGATGAGATTTGTATAGATGATGATGTACTGACCAGACATCACTTATTCTTGCTCATTGAGGAACATTTCTTATGAGTGCATTGACTAAATAATCAAGTGTGTTACTTAATTATTGTCCTAAGTTTTCAGGGGAAAACTTAGAGGAGAATTCTCTAGATACTAGGTACAAAAGTGAGGAGTCTAATCTAGTGAGTGTTAGAGGTTATAATTACTTGTTGTACGAGTTGCTAAGTAGTGGATTATCTCTTTGAACGATGTCCTACAAATATAGAGAAACTGAACTCTGTAAACATGTTGTGTGTTATTTGTTTACTACCTTATTCATACTTAATGCATGAAGCAGTTGATATTGGTCTTAAGTATTGCTCAAGTGTATTTACAAATATCTTTAGTTCTTTCACATCTTTTATCATAATTATCTGTTAAAATAAAATTTAATATTTAAAAGTTCCAAGTTTATTTATGTTCAAAATTCATAAATGACATACGATATAAAATTATTTTTATTATAATTATCTATTAAAATCTTCATTATTTATTAAAATAGTAATTTAATATTTAATGCATTATGATCTTTCAATTCTAATTATCCACCAATAAAACTATAAATACTACATGTTTTTTTCAACTTACAAATTTTATTTTGAAAGGTGTTGTTTTTATTTACAATTTTTAAATTTTTGTTACTAATATTTTTGTTTCTTTTAAGAATTTTACTCCTATGTTTTAATTAATTCATAGTAATTTTGAAAAGCTTTTCACTCAATCTATTACATTTATTTATATGTTTTTACTAGATGACTGTTATGTTCACTCAATTTTCAATTCAAGGTATTTTTGAAAAAATTTCCAAACAATGTATTTTGTTATGTTCTTATCGGATTACCATTATAACATAAGATGGAAGCACTGAAGAAAAAGAAATTGAAGATCTAACTTAAGAACTTGCATCCTACAAAACTCTCTATTTCGAACAATGAGATTTAATTTCAAAATACGAGATGCCGTGAAGAATTTATTGACTTTACAACAATAAGGGAAAAGAAGCAAAATATATTTAGCTTTTAAGGTGCTGTATGAGTTATGCTTTAGGAAATAAATAATAAGGATTAACATTTAATGTAATCTTTTTGCTTTTTTTTTTTTGACTAAAACCATACATTAATTTTATTCTTAATTAGTACGTTGTATTTACGTGTTGTGTTGGGTTGATTATTTGTTTGCTATAGATTATAGAATAAAATTTGATGATTAAACGTACTCTAACTAACGTTTTCAAAATCAAAACGGAGGTCAAATTAGTTAGACCATTGGTTGGTGTGGTTCAATTAAATGAATCATTAAAAGATATAAAAATAAAAATATTTTGGAAAATAATTGATTTTTAACCTAGTTCTAAACCGCCCATACTGGTTCTCAAGTCGATCGGTCTGATGTTTCTCTTTGGACTGGTACTCCAGCTGATTCTATATGTTCAAACAACCATGAGTCTAAGTCTTTACATTTCGTACATTTAGAATTAATCTTTCAATTTTTATTTTTAAGAATTTAATCTCTCAACTTCATAGATTTAAAGATTCGTTTTCAAATTATATATAACAATGTAATATTTTAATTGAAAAATTAACAATATTAACTATTTGAAGTAATTAATAAATTTATAAAAATATAAAAATTAAATTCTGTTGGAAATTAATATATAAATATTAAATATCAAATTTAAGACCAAAATATAAAAATTAATCATTTTGCATAAGATAAGAGAGAGAGAGAGATGGTGAGTGTGTGCCACTAAGGTCCTTTGTTATATGTAAATAGATTTAGTTGATTTGCTACAATTGGCATTTTATATGTAAACCACTCCATGTTTTTATTTTACTTAAATCTCTACATTATACAAAAGGAAGATGAATATTTTAAATTTCATTAAATTTCTACGCCTGGTGGTAAGTCTCATGCAAGACAAAGTTACTTCAATCATCTCGTTTAAGGCAACGTTTCTTATAATTATTAACAATATTAAAAACAATTTAATACAATAAAAATAAACTTTAATAATAAGTTGTTAGTTATTTTTTTAGGTTCATTTACTAAAGATATTTAAATAGGTAAATTTAAATATATTAAAAAAATTGTGATGTTTTACATTTACAAAAATTAGGATCAGCTAAAGATTGATACTTGTAGTAAACATGATTATCATGTAAAGATATTCAACTTGTAATAGGCCTAATTTCCCCGAGCCCAAAATCACAAATATATAAACCAAATCAAAATTAACAACAGTCCAATAGCAGTCCAGATTACAAAACCCAACCTGAATTACCCAATACACCCGAGCCCAAGTAAAACCAAAGTATAAAATAGATATATAAAATAAATAAAATGTTCAGTTTTTTATAGCAGGCCCAAAATATCCCAATCCAAATTTCTAACATCAAACCCGAGCCCAAAATACTCTAACCCAGTTTACATGGCCCGATTCCAAGTGAAACCCTAGCCTTCAACAACTTTCTGCTCTTGCGCCGCAGCCGAACCAGATCCCCGCGCGTGCTGCGCCTCCGTGCCAAGTCCGCGCGTGTACATATCGTACGACACCTGTAACAACTCGCAACAAGCACCTGCAAACCAACAGAGGACGAACAAATGAAAGAGGGGCAGAAATCGACAGCAAAAATAAAAAAATATATAGCAGAAAATAAGGAAAAAATGAGGGATTCGGGGGAGGATTTCTTTTATTTCTTTTTATTTTCTGTAATTCAGGCTATAAAGAAGCCAATACAAACGCTGTAAAAGATACATAGTTTAAGAAATAAAAAAAAAACAAAAGATTCAGAGAAAGAGAATTCCAAAGGTAAAAATCTGAAAGTTTGTCTGGTTTTTTTCTTTTCATTTTCTTTTTGATTCATTTTTTTTATACATAAGCAAAGCAAATAAAAGAAAAAGAAGAGTCAGAACGCACCTGGTGACCGGCCTTGTGCTCTCTCCGTCGCAACCGGAGTCGTGCATGGTGTTCGGAAGGCCACTGTCTTTTGGCGTTGAAGCGGCGCGTGAAGAAAAGAGGACTTAGTTTTTTTTTCTTTTTTTTTTTCTGATAGTTTAAAGGAGGCGGTTAAGCATTAGGGATTTTAGGGTTTTGATTTACTTTTATGGGGTTTAAGAAACAACACCGTTTAGGGCCAGCTTCAATGGCTTCAAAACGGTGCCGTATTGGCCTATACCCGATGACCTGACCCAGAGCTGGCTGTGACCCGCGCGTTTTGGGTCTGATGGGAATTTTGCGCAATGAGCCCCTCTGCGTTTTGTGTTGTTTCAATTTGATTTTCATTAATTTTTTAATTTGCATAGCACATTTGGTCTCGATTCCAAATGGATCCACGTTCAAACGGTTCCATTTCCCTTGTTTGATTTTGAATATCAGGATTTATGTGTTTATTTGTTGTTGAGGTCCCTCAGTTTTTAAATCGAGTTCAAATTTAGTCTTTCCTTTTATTTTCATTTATGTTATTTACCTATCTAATTTTGTTTTAATTTCAATTTAATTTTCATTCCTCTAGTTTATTTTATTTTTGTTTTTTTATCGTGTTTTAATTTTAACCAAACTTTTATTAGTTTAATTTTAAATCGAATTAGTTCATATTTTAACAAATCTAGTTTGTATTTCTAATATTATTTTAATATTTCAAGTTAATATGTCTTAAAGTTATCATACATTGTTTTTTTAGAGTCTATTATATACTTTTATTTTCAAACTTGACATGATATTATTTGGTTCATTATTTATTAATATATATTTTGTAAGAATTTGATATAATATGTATATATTTTAACGTTTTGTTTTGAATTATATCTTAAAATTCGTTTTTGTATATCTATATGCTATTATTTTATTTCAAGTCTATTTTGAGTTCATGTATGTAATTTATTTTAAAATTCCTATACGTAGAACATATTGATTTTTATTTTTATCTTGGTGTATCTTTTAATTGATGCTAGAGTTATTTAGTTTAGAATATTGATGTTGATATTAGCATCATATGATTAAAATCATCGTTGCCATTCTTGTTTAAATTTATCCATTGCTTGTTCATATTATTTGATGATTTATCGTTCACTAGCATGTATCGTAATTTACGAATTGTCATTTTGAATTATGCACTACCATTCAATCGCATTACATTTGTTTGGATAAACATCGAAATTGTTTTGCACATAAACCTTCAAAATACTTGGTATCCAAAATTCTCGGGAGGATTGTGCCCTAACTTACTAGGCTTCAATTCTCCTTGTTGAATTTAGATAACCGAATACCCCTTTTTCAATTTAAACATAGAAATTCCAAAATAAAAAGCTCATTCTCGAGAATTCGATATATGGTGTCCTAACGCATTGGATATGATATATTGTTTTCTCGAGACGAGGATTTTTCTAACAAATGAAAATAAAAGCAATATTCGATATTTAGGAATTTTGTGAAATCGGGCCCTAACTTACTGGGTTTTGATTTTCTCATTTAACCCAAATAATCAGATATCCTTCCCAAAATAAATAGGTTTTAAAAGTCAAGAGATAAACTTAATTTTTAGGATTTAAAATATTGTACTCTAACTTATCGAGTGTGAAAATTTATTTCTTTGAAATAAGTGAGCCTTATCATCCAACTTATTTTATTTAAGATAAAAGAATCGCATTTTAAAATCTTTTCAAAATTTCGACATTAAGACATTAAACAATCAATTCGGTATCAATTTTGGGCGTCACGAGGGTGCTAACCCTTCCTCGTGCGTAACCGACTCCCGAACCTATTTTCTCAAAATTTGCAGACCTAAAATTATTTTCAAGGTGATCCGGTCGCACCTCAATAAAAGATCGGTGGCGACTCCAATTTTCATTTTTAAGTCGACAACAAACTTTTTGTTTTTCAAAAAAAAATGGTTTCGACAGCTTGGCGACTCCACTAGGGATGCATTTAGAGAGTCAAGCCGTAAAATTGATTGTTTCTTGTTTTGTTATCGAAAATTGAAAATTTGATTTGAAAAATTACGATCCTTTCTTTGCATTTGTTTGTATAATTACTGTTTTATACCTTGGCATCATATTGCATAAAGACTGTTAGTCTTTCCCTTTTAAGTGAGAGTGAGAAGCTACTCCTTCGTGAGGTTTTCACCTCCGTGCAGGATAGTGGATAACTTTCGGGATACATCCGTACCTATGTCTTCGTGAGATTTTCATCTCCGTCCAGCCATGGGGAAATGTATTCCCCTAAACCGAACTCGGTCTGTATGAGTCTATAATGGGTAAAGATCGAGGAATCTGTTGGTTCGGGTACCTTGACTTTAGAACCAAACCTCATATAGTGGACTTAGGAACTTAACCTAGGTAGAGCCACTCCAAATCCCTAGTGGTTACCTGATTAGGTACTTTCTATTTTCCTTGTTTACTTCTGTTTTGTACTAACCCCTCTTGTTTTGTTTTAATTGTGATTGCATTGCATTTTCATTTGCATCTTAGGAAAGAGATATTGATTCAGTCTCGATTACTAAATTAGAAAGATTGTCATGGAATACGTATTCCTTGATAAAGTGGAAAATAATACGGTTGCCTGAATATATTCTGAGAAACACAAGAAGAGCGATGGAAGAGTTTGTGATCTTTACTTTGTAACCTGAGGATTCAAGGTGATTGTCTAAGAGCTTTTGACGTTCCAACTCCCTCAAAGAAGCTGACGAGCTTCATGAAGATGGGCAGATGATGGATCGCGACCAAGACCAAGAAAGGGAGCTAGCAGTGACATCTATTAGAAATTGGTGAGATTATCTCAAACATGTGCATGAAGAAGAAGATCGATGTTGTTTCTTGGAATATGAGGGTGAGGTCGTACATGTATCCGTTTTATGTAAAGAAATTTGTCTTCTAGAAAAGTTTTCTAAATGTAGTTGAATCAGAATCAACGTCTCTTTAGGCATGCATTTCATACATCTACATCGTATGCATAAAAATCCATTAAAAGAGTCTAAATGAGTAAATTTATTACAGCTAATCTGGAAACCGACAAAAGCTCACCCATTAAGCATCAATACGGTACTCGCCGAAAAACTAAGGAAATGGACCAAAGATTAGAGAAACTAGAGCAAATGCAAAAAGATATGCAAGAACGGTTACAAGTGCAAATGCAAGAGTGGCTAGACAAAATCCAAGACATGACGGAAAAATTGATCAAAGCTCAAAAAGATGCAATGGCTGAATTGACCCATCTACTGACTAATGGAGTAGATAAAGGGAAAGGTCCTATGGTAAATGATGAAGAAGAAGACAAGGATAGACCTTCCTATCCTCCAGGATTTATGCCTCTGTATGCGCAGGTTCAGACTGAGGTACCTCCACGCAGATCCTCTATTTCCATTAGGCCTTAGAGGTTTCAAACCGATGTTTCATTATCGATTAACTTTTTGGCCGGATCAGGTCATAACCCTGGTGATAATCTGGTTAATCTTGCTGTCCCGAATTTTGATGAAGCAGCTGAGGAAGGAAAGGCAACCGCAGAATTGCCAAAACAGTGGGAAGATAGGTGTAAATGGTTGGAGAAAAAATTCAAAGCCTTGGAAAGCGCCGGAAGTCACCATGGAATCGATGCAAAAGATCTGAGCTTGGTTCCAGACTTAGTACTCCCTCACAAGTTCAAGATGCCTGAATTTGAGAAATATAGTGGGACCAGTTGCCCAGAAGCCCATATCACCATGTTCTGTAGGAGAATGACTGGGTATATTAACAATGATCAGCTATTAATACATTGTTTTCAGGATAGCCTCATTGGAGCAGCGTCGAAATGGTACAATCAGTTGAGCCGTACTGAGATTGGTTCATGGAGGGACCTAGCACAGGCATTCATGAAACAATACGGTCATGTAACGGATATGGTTCCCGATAGAATCACCTTGCAAAATTTCAAAAAAAATCGAGCGAAAGTTTTAGGCAGTATGCACGGAGGTGGAGGGAGGTTGCAGTCCAGGTTCAGCCACCCCTCTTAGAGAAAGAGACGACAATGCTCTTCATCAATACACTAAAGGCCCCGTTCATTACGCATATGTTAGGAAGCGCAACAAAAAGCTTTTCTGACATAGTTATGAATGGTGAAATGATTGAGAATGCTATAAGAGCCGAAAAAATTGAGGCGGAAGAGAGTGATAAGAGGTCAACCCCAAGGAGAAGAGAAAATGAGGTGAACAACACAAGTTACTCAAGGTCAGTAAGCTATCCAGGTAAAGGGGTCGCTAGTCAACAAGGTTCATCAAGACAAGAATCTTATGTGAAACAAGGCACTGATAACCTCCAGTTCACGCCAATTTCGATGTCGTATAAGGAGCTGTATCAAAGCTTATTCAACGCGCACATTGTTTCCCCTTTCTAATCAAAACCCCCACAGCCTCCGTACCCCAAATGGCACGATGCGAATGCACAATGCGAATATCATGCGGGAAATACGGGGCATTCCATAGAAAATTGCATTGCCTTTAAAAAACTGATTGAAAGACTTATTAGTATGGGCGTCGTTAAATTTGATGATTCCTCCAGTACGAAAAATCCATTACCTAATCATAATTGATAAATTGAGTGAATGCAATGCACAAGCAACTGAAGAAGGGACCTTGTTAGATATCCGCCCTTATAAACGTGGAAGTGTTCTAAGCAATTCAACTGCGAAAGAAAACCCTATAGTCTTTAGAGCTTTTTTAAAGTAATATTCAGAACATTTTTTTTGTTTTTAGCCTAAAAATGATAGAAGTTTCCTTTGTGAAATAGGCTCATGTCTGAACGTTATTATTTTAATGAAATACATCTTTGCAATTATTATTGAGCCAATACTTTCATTCTTTACAAACAATTCCAGATTCTTTCATTCTTTTGGATTTTCTTCCAAATTATTATTCATTCATTCATAATCATATGGTACAAATTATTATTCATTCGTTCATATCATATGGTACAAATAATTATACATGAATTCATACATTCTTTTGTATATTCTTCGATACTTATTACGGGTCCCCAGATATCAATTTCGTGAATGACCATGCTACAAACCCAGATTTTCCTTTTGAGCGAGATATGTTTTTAGAGGGATCACATGACTTTGAAAATGACATAGATCGTAGCTTATCTCTGTACTTGTTGATGATGGTTGAACAAGAGGATAGACAGATCCTACCTCACAAGGAATCATTAGAAATTGTGAGCTTGGTGAATATTAGAATTGACCTGACCGCAAAAACGAAGCAAGACCTTGTTGAGTTACCTCTAGAGTTCAAGATGTCTTTGTATGATCATACCAGGATATGATCGGGTTAACCGCTGAATAGGAAATCTGCACATCAGTACGATGTCAGAAATTTGCAATATGAACAATGCAATTCTTCGCCAGGGCAATGCCTCTCTCGTTGACTCATCATAGCTTTGCCCATTTGAAGTCGAGTTTCCATCCCTTCAAGATGTTGATTGGAATTTTCTGTCGTAGTTGCGCCCCAAAAGGCTCTAGGAAAGAAATCTGATACCAAAGAAGATTTTTCATATACAATATAAAAGTGGAAGATCTTATCGAAAGGGATAACATGGACTTGCCCAATCCTATGGGTTCAGATCCAATTTCAAAAAAAAATCAAAAACAAAAAAGAGAAGAAAAATCAAAATCAAAATCAAAGTCAAAATGGAAATGAAAAAGAGAGAAGAAAAAGGAAAAAGGAAAAAGAAAAGGAGAGGCCAAGGCGAAAACCCATAAAGGGCGCTTTCTGACCAAATGTGGTTTTGAGTTGAAAACCCGAAAAGGGACACAAATTTTGAGCAAAATAGGGCATAAACATCACCATTATCGAAGACTTCTAATGGGCATTGCTTCATTTTTTAGATCATTAGAAGCTGCTTCATACGCCAATATCATCATATGCTTATATAGAATTCCAGAGAAGATGGTATTGAACTTGGACAATAGCCCGAATGCTGAGGTCTGAAATCAAGTCAAAATCAGACACCATGATTCGTCACCAAATTGCCTAGAGATGAATAAAATTGAAGGAAAATGACTGAGACTTACAAGGGTTGGCATGTGAAGTTACCATCTGCCTTCTTTGTTTTTTTGGAACATTTATCGGAGCTTTGACTGGGACAACACTGTTTTCTCTGGTTTACAAGACGGAAGTAGTTCTACCAATTGAAGTAGAAATCACTGTTCTCTAGTTTTTAGTTGAGTAGAATGAATCCAATCTGATCAAAAGAAAAGGCTAAAAGCTATTTAGTACAGTCAGAGGTACCAAAGGCAAATAATGTGAGCCTACAATCAAAAGGTTTTCCTCAGAGAATTCTATAAGGGGAACCTAATTTGGAGAAAGATTCTTCCTACACAAAAGGATTTTAGAGGAAAATGGATGCCAAAGGCCTTTTCCGGAGAAGCTCTGATCTTGAGTAGGATAGATGGTAAAACTCGCCAAATCCTGTAAACTCAGATTCAGTCAAGAATTACCTCACCTGAAGAAGGAGAAAGGACCAAGGTGAAAACCTGCAAAGGGTGCCTTGATTCCAAAAAAAAAAGGGTGAAAAATGAAAAAATGAAAAAGAAAAAGTAAAAATGGAGAGGCTAAGGGGAAAACCCGCAAAAGGCACCTTAGGCCAAAGGGGATTTGAGTTGAAAACCCAAAAAGGGCGGCTCAAATATTGATTAAAGTTGGGCATATGGTGATCTCGCTATGCCTGAACCAACAGGAAATGTTAGGCGACATCTTGGGGCATTGACAAAGCACTGTAGATCTCCTAAACACATGTCCAACTCAAAATGGTCTTCAGAAAGTTTGTACAGAGAAGTTCAAGCTGCGATATCTGGGGCACCCAATTCCCATATTATTTGTTGTTCTCAGAATACTTTTTTCTTTTCCAAGATATAGATTCCCAATTAATTTCTTTGTCATCCTACTTTACTATTTTCGATAATTTGTTCTCTCGAGCTATGCTCAGAACCAACTTTATTCTTATCCATTGTTATGACCTTTTTGCAAACATGTTGTATTGAAATAATGATTAATGGACTAATAAAATTTTCACAAAGGAAGTTTTGCATATTACTCTGAAAAGTTTCTAAATAATATAGGAGCCTGAAACAGGACTATTGTTTAGAATACACCAGGTCTTAAGGTTGGAAATTTGAGAAGGAAGAGTCTAAATTTGGACTTTCTCTTTGGATTTTGTTGTCAAATACATTGATTGAACAAAATGACAAGATGTAGTGTTAATGACAAAGCTTAAATAAACAAGCAAACGATGATCATCAGGCAATAGGAAGAGGTTACCTTAGAGAAGAGAGCCTCCATTTGTGCATGAGTCTTTGGTACGACACCCTGGGAATGGTGTAAGGAACCAGAACGATGTAGATCCTGTATCCTTGAATTGGATAAGAGAGGATTGAGGAAAAGCCATATTTCTACCCTTGGATTACAGTGGGAGAATGATGGTACAAATTTGGCGCCCCAATGGATTAAACTTTGAGGTTTACAGTGGGGGCAACCTGACTAAATGTTTCTTCAAAAAACGCCAGTCGAGAAGGAAGGTGTTATAGCACTTTAGTGATAAAGCCTTAATAAACTTCGAGTAATGACAACCTAAGCGGGATCATTCTCAAAAAATAAAATTCTGCATTCATGTAAACACCATTCACACATGTCTAGTTAAGAGCATTTGATTCATTTTGATCATGTCATCCTAATCGTTAGGCATAATTAGGTCATGTTCCCCAGGGAACAGATCAGTGAAGATAGCAGATCTTGCCTTCCTGCATTGACAGCGAAGTAGATCAAAAACAAAGCCTTGCCTCCATCGGTTGCAATGGAGCTGGTTAAAGATAGCAGATCTTGCCTTCCTGCATTGACAGCGAAGCAGATCAAAAACAAAGCCTTGCCTCCATCGGTTGCAGTGGAGCTGGTTAAAGATAGCAGATCTTGCCTTCCTGCATTGACAGCGAAGCAGATCGAAAACAAAGCCTTGCCTCCATCGGTTGCAGTGGAGCTGGTTAAAGATAACAGATCTTGCCTTCCTGCGATGACAGCGAAGCAGATCGAAGATACCAGCCTTGCCTCCCTCGGTTGCGATGGGGCAGGTTAAAGATAGTAGATCTTGTCCCTAAGCAGTAGCGGAGTAGATCGAAGACGGCGAATCTTATCTTCAAGCGTAAGGAAGCAGATCAAAGTCAATAATCCTATCTCCCTGAAGTTGTAGTGGAGCGGATTAAAGTAATAGATCTTATCTCTATGAAGTTGCAGTAGAATGGATCGCATCAGGTCTTATTTCCCTGAGGTTGCAGTGGAGCAGACTGAGAAAATAAGTCTTATCCCCCTGAAGTCACAGTGGGGCAGACTGAAGAAGCAAATCTTATCTCTCTGAGATTGCAGTGGAGCAGATTGAAGTCGATAATCCTATCTCCCCGACGTTGCAGTGGAGTGGATTGAAGCAATTCCTACACCTCTAAAGATGCAGTAGGATGGAATGGAGCCACTTGAAGAAGAAAAGCACCAAGGTCCAAGCACGACCGGGCAAAATTGGTCCTCTTTGTCTTTGTTCTATTCTCATTACACGATAATGAGCAAAGAGGGGCAGCTGTAATAGGCCCAATTTGCCCGGGCCCAAAATCACAAATATATAAACCAAATCAAAATTAACAATAATCCAATAGCAGTCCAGATTATAAAACCCAACCTGAATTACCCAATACACTCGAGCCCAAGTAAAACCAAAGTATAAAATAGATATATAAAATAAATAAAATGTTCAGTTTTTTTATAGAAGGCCCAAAATAGCCCAATCCAAATTTCCTAACATCAAACCCGAGCCCAAAATACTCTAACCCAGTTTACATGGCCCGATTCCAAGTGAAACCCTAGCCTTCAGTAGCTTTCTGCTCTTGCGCCGCAGCCGAACCAGATCCCCGCGCGTGCTGCGCTTCCGTGCCAAGTCCGCGCGTGTACATCTCATACGACACCTGCAACAACTCGCAACAAGCACCTGCAAAGCAACAGAGGACGAACAAACGAAAGAGGGGTAGAAATCGACAACAAAAATAAAAAAATATAGCAGAAAATAAGGAAAAAAGGAGGGATTCGGGGGAGGATTTCTTTTATTTCTTTTTATTTTCTGTAATTCGGGCTATAAAGAAGCCAATACAAACGCTGTAAAAGATATACAGTTTAAGAAATAAAAAAAAAGATTCAGAGAAAGAGAATTCCAAAGGTAAAAATCTGAAAGTTTGTCTGGTTTTTTTTCTTTTCATTTTCTTTTTGATTCGTTTTTTTATACATAAGCAAAGCAAATAAAAGAAAAAAAGATTCAGAACGCACCTGGTGACCGGCCTTGAGCTCTCTCCGTCGCAATCGGAGTCGTGCATAGGGTTTCGGAAGGCCACTGTCTTTTGGCGTTGAAGCGGCGCAGGAAGAAAAGAGGACTTAGTTTTTTTTTCTTTTTTTTTTCTGATAGTTTAAAGGAGGTGGTTAAGCATTAGGGATTTTAGGGTTTTGATTTACTTTTATGGAGTTTAAGAAACGACACCGTTTAGGGCCAGCTTTAATGGCTCCAAAAACGGTGCCATATTGGCCTATACCCGATGACCCGACCCAGAGGTGGCTGTGACCCGCGGGTTTTGGGTCCGATGGGAATTTTGCGCAATGAGCCCTTCTGCGTTTTGTGTTGTTTCAATTTGATTTTCATTAATTTTTTAATTTGCATCGCACATTTGGTCTCGATTCCAAATGGATCCACGTTCAAACGGTGTCGTTTCCCATGTTTGATTTTGAATATCAGGATTTATGTGTTTATTTGCTGTTGAGGTCCCTCAGTTTTTAAATCGAGTTCAAATTTAGTCTTTCTTTTATTTTCATTTATGTTATTTACCTATCTAATTTTGTTTTAATTTCAATTTAATTTTCATTCCTCTAGTTTATTTTATTTTTGTTTTTTTGATCGTGTTTTAATTTTCACTAAACTTTTATTAGTTTAATTTTAAATCGAATTAGTTCATATTTTGACAAATCTAGTTTGTATTTCTAATATTATTTTAATATTTCAAGTTAATATGTTTTAAAGTTATCATACATTGTTTTTTTAGAGTCTATTATATACTTTTATTTTCAAACTTGACATGATATTATTTGGTTCATTATTTATTAATATATATATTTTTGTAAGAATTTGATCTAATATGTATATATTTTAACGTTTTGTTTTGAATTATATCTTAAAATTCGTTTTTGTATATCTATATGCTATTATTTTATTTCAAGTCTATTTTGAGTTCATGTATGTAATTTATTTTAAAATTCCTATACGTAGAACATATTGATTTTTATTTTCATTTATTTTTTTATCTTGGTGTATCTTTTAATTGATGCTAGAGTTATTTAATTTAGAATATTGATGTTGATATTTGCATCATATGATTAAAATCATCGTTGCCATTCTTGTTTAAATTTATCTATTGCTTGTTCATATTATTTGATGATTTATCGTTCACTAGCATGTATCGTAATTTACGAATTGTCATTTTGAATTATGCACTACCATTCAATCGCATTACATTTGTTTGGATAAACATCGAAATCGTTTTGCACATAAACCTTCAAAATACTTGGTATCCAAAATTCTCTGGAGGATTGTGCCCTAACTTACTGGGCTTCAATTCTCCTTGTTGAATTTAGATAACCGAATACCCCTTTTTCAATTTAAACATAGAAATTCCAAAATAAAAAGCTCATTCTCGAGAATTCGATATGTGGTGTCCTAATGCATTGGATATGATATATTGTTTTCTCGATACGAGGATTTTTCTAACAAATAAAAATAAAAGCAATATTCGATATTTAGGAATTTTGTGAAATCGGGCCCTAGCTTACTGGGTTTTGATTTTCTCATTTGACCCAAATAATCAGATATCCTTCCCAAAATAAATAGGTTTTAAAAGTCAAGAGATTTAATTTCGAGGATTTAAAATGTTGTACTCTAACTTATTGAGTGTGACAATTTATTTCTTTAAAATAAGTGAGCCTAATCATCCAACTTATTTTATTTAAGATAAAAGAATCGCATTTTAAAATCTTTTCAAAATTTCGACATTAAGACATTAAACAATCAATTCGGTACCAATTTTGGGCGTCACGAGGGTGCTAACCCTTCCTCGTGCGTAACCGACTCCGAACCTATTTTTTCAAAATTCGCAGACCTAAAATTATTTTCAAGGTGATCCGGTCGCACCTCAATAAAAGATCGGTAACGACTCCAATTTTCATTTTTAAGTCGACAACAAACTTTTTATTTTTCAAAAAAAATGGTTTCGACAAAACTATTCTAATCTTGCTTAGAGATATATATCCTAAATCAATGCCTCTTTCTTTTTCTTTTTCTTTTTTAGTATTAATTAAACTTGAAATATTTTCAACAACAATATAAATTTTCATTGGTGTCACGTATCTCTTTTTTCTGATTTAAATGGATGTCTTGCCGACTAATTGATGATGTCACTAACCAATGATTATTTGAAACGAGAAAGATTGTTGAAAGAAGATGAATTATTTGAAGCTTAAAAAATTTAAACCATTTAATTACACTTTAAATATTTTAATATTTTATTATTGTAATATTAATCAACCTTAAATATATAATGTCGCAAAAAATAACTTTACATAATTAATTACATCAAACTATTAAAAAGATATTCCTATTAAATTTCAAAATATTTTATTAGTGAAATATTATGTACAATTTTTTTATCATGTTTTACAAAAAAAATGTGTAGAAATTATAAAATAATTTAATAATTTTAAAGAATATATACAATTTTGCATGGATAATTATTCTTAAGGTTTTTTTTCCATTTGGTTGGCAAGATAATAGTTTGCCGCTGTCTTAAATCACAGTGTTGGTTTAATTATTGAAAATAATTTTGCAATCTTTTAAATTTTTTAGAAAACCTTTACCCTAAATATTATATATATTCTCTGAATTATTATTTTCATTTCATATATATAGTGATATTTTATAAAATAAATATATCATGATTAGCTTATAACCCTCTATAGTTTTAATTTATTCATATAAAATACTTCATTAATTTTATTTAAAAAATATAATGACAAATTATACTCTTAGCGTTTATATCTTTTTTCAAATTAGTCTTTATTTTTTTTAAATTAAATTTGAGCATCAACTTTTTAAAAGAAATAAAATTTAACCTTCAATCTTGAAAAGAATCCAATTGCTATTTTTTAATGAAAATATTAATTAAAACATTAAATTTTGAAAAATTACAGCATGCATAGCAATCAATATATATTTCTTGCTAATTTTTTAAATTTTTTATCAATTTTTTATCTTTTATACATTTTAAAATATTTTTATAAATTTTAAATTATTTGTTGATGCAACATATAAGACAAATAGTATCATATTAGAATGAAGTAGATGTGCTCAACATCGTTAAAAAAATTAATATTTTAGTTAATATTTTTATTAAAAAAAGTTATTTGACTCTTTTAAAAGATTAATGATCAAATTGAATTAAAAAATATAAGGATCAAATTGACAAAATATATAAATACTAACTAAATTTATTATTATATGTTTTTAGAAAACTGAAATTGCCAAACCTAATTTTAATTAAATTTTTACTTTCCATCTTACAATAGTGGGGTTAAGTTTTAGGAGGTTTTTCTTTTTATCAAAATAAGACAAATTTTAGAAATAATTCTATTTTAATATTATTTCTTAAAATATGTTTTAGGGGTATTTTGATACTAACAATTAATTTGATAAAAAGATAAATTTTAAAGAAAAATTAGAGAAATGGGTTAATTTTTGTGATATTTAGGAAATTAAATCGATTTTGAAGGAAGAAGACGAAAACGCATCCTATAGGGCTCCCTTTCAACTACCTCAATTGAAAGTATATCCTATAGGGCGTGCTTCCTGACTTTTTTAACATATTAGTTCTTTTGTTTCATATAGTTAAATATTAGTGATTTCATTCTTGAGTCTTAGGTTTGATTCCCTCCTACTCCCATTTGTATTTTTATTTCATGTTGTTCCAAGCTTTGCTTTTAATTTTAATTACTATTTTTAACACATTAGCTCATTTAGTTAGATGGTTAAATAATAGTAATTTTATTTTTGAGTCTCAGGTTCGATTCTTCTTCTAAGCACAATTGTATTTTTCACATCATACTGTTTCAAGCTTTTTTTATTATATAATAAAAATATTTTTTTGATAAAATTGATATTTATCATTATATTAAATATATTTTATTTTTTAAAAACATCAACTAATTTTTTTTGATATATTTTCATTTATATATAATATTTATATGCAAAATATTTATTTTCTCTACCTAAATTGTGGGTATGGTGATTTCCAATATTATAAAATCAAATAATTATTTCAAATATCATTATTATTTTTATATGTAAAATATTTCAAATATCATTATTTTTTCATCTACATTGTGTGTATGATATTTCAAATATTTTTATATGTGAAATATTTCAATTAATTATTTCAAATATCATTATGTTTATATGTGAAATATTTCAAATAATTATTTCAAATATAGATACAAAAATATATAATACTAAAATTTACTACACTCATGATAAATATTGAAAAATAAATATTACACATATAATTATTTGATTTGATAAATAAAAGAGTTATTAATTAAAAATATTAATTAAAAAACTTGAAAATAATATATTTATTAATTAAAAGCATTAATTAAAAAGAAAGTTTGAAACAACATGAAATAGAAAAATACAATTATGCTTAGAAGAGAAATCAAACATGGGTCTCAAGGATAAAATCACTATTTACTAAACCATCTAACTAAAGAAGCTAGTGTCATAAAAATAGTAATTAAAAAAAAAGCAAAATTTGAAACAACATGAAATAAAATTACAAATGTAAGCAAGAGAAGAATAGAACTCGAAATTAAGGACAAAATCACTAACATTTAATAATTTGACAAAATGAGCTAATGTGTTCAAAAAAATTAGAAAACGCATCCTATAAGACGTATTTTCAATAGAAAACACTTTTTGCAGAACGCTTTTTTTTCTCTTTCTAAAATCGATTTATTTTTCTAAATATCGAAATATATTTTTTAAAATATTTTTTAAAATCATAATTTTCTCCAAATTTACTCCGATTATCTTCTATCTTTTATGAAAATTGTGAAAAAAAAATTAAGTTTAATCATTCGGTGATAACGAGAGTATTCTATGTTGACTTCAACACTAACAAGTATCAAACCATTTTTTATATTTCTAGTATTCCACAAGAACAATTATACTTAAACTGCTATAAATTTGACTTAAGATAGCATGACCATGACACCTATTCAGACTTTTCTTTGGATATTATGAGATAAATTTACTTGAGAGTCTGATTTCTAAGCCTAAGTTTTAGATTAAAAATTTATATTATGAATTTATTTAAAAATAAAGAAACCTGAAAGTGAGATCAAATGCTAAGCCAATAACATGAACTTCGTCTCATCTCTGATTCGATTAAAAACAATTTTAATAGGCACTCATTTCCAACTTAAAGAACAAAAAGATTGATGCCATTCCAAACACATGCTGTACGTTTAAAGCTGTTATTATTATTATTATTATTTTATCATCATATTAATATCTATTGTCATTGACAAAGCAGGTTAAATTATGTTCAGACAACAGCCTGAAAGTGCGGTTGAGGACCCAAAAGGATATTTGTAAACATAGTTTAATACATGAGATTTATAATATTCTAAATTAAAGTCTTTTCTTAAATATTATTTTATATTTTCCAACAAAGAAAGTACAATTCGATCTAATATGAATATCTGTTCCAAGACATTTTTCTAGTCTTATAATAGTAATAAAATAGTCTCAACTTTTTTAAAAAAAGGAGTTGATTATCTTGACTAAGGGGGCTTTAATTCATGTGCACGGAGCATGAAATAATGGATTCAGTCTGTACTTTCAATTTCGATTTCATTCAAAGCCTGAAACTCTGTAACTGGCTTATCTGAATCATGTTTGATTATATATCTAAACTTTTTATGAACCAAAATTCCTGCATTGTTGCAAGGCATGTGCTAAAAAGAGATTAAGATTAATTAAATCTGTTTTCCACAAAGTAAGCCATATAAATATATATCTAAATGCTAATACTACTAATTTCACGCATTAAAAATATGCAATTGGAAGGGTTTGAATTGCATCTCGGACTCATAAAATAACAGGAATTGGGATGTTTAAAATGAGTCATCATTACCAAAATTTTTTGGATGGTTAAATCTAGTTGTCTTTAGTTAATGTTTCTAGTTTAAACCTTGTGATTTATTAAATATTTGAAATAGGACTTTTAATCAAATTTTTATGGTCGGGAGAGTTTTTCCCTTAAATTTTATTTTCAAACTTAATCAAGACTCTCCTGGTTAGCCAACACTAAGAGGAAAAAAAAAAAAAAAAGAAGGTGATGACTCAAAATTAGGTTTGTACCTTTACTAGAACAAAGTTTTGCCTTGTATAATCGGGAAAACCCTAGCTATGATTGTAGGTTTTCCAGGAATCTTTTAGGGTTTCTATACCAGTTTACTTCCATCTTTTCAAGTTTTTCCTAAAAAAAATAAATTAAAATCTCTATAGTGTATAGTCTATCTACCTGATCCTGAACCTGAACCTAAACCTAAACCTAAACCCTTTTGCTTTCTGTCAAATTGAAACATCAAGTTATGGACTAATGGATACGAATATGCACCCTTCATAGACCTACTGATATTTCCTACCTTTCGCTTTCGGTTTCAATATCAGAAGTTGGAACTAAAACGAGCTATTCGGCTTTGCTTAAGTTAATTAGAAGTGAAAAAAGTTGCTTCAACTTTCAAGGGCTGGCTTCTTTCTTACTTACTATACAATCAATTTCCACCCACAACAGAACAGTATATTATAGTTTTCATACTAACAAATTAAAATTAAAATTAAAATTTTGTTTTCATGGAGAAATATGAAGTTAACTTTATACTTAGATGTAAAAATCTATAAGAAATAACAAAGACGAGTATACCCAATGCTGTATAAATACATCAAATCATATAACATTATGACTTAAAAAAAAAAGAAAAATAAGGCATATAGCAAAGCAGGGAAGTGATGGGCCTTCATAAAATCATAATACAAAAGATTTGTGGGAGCCTGCCTGGGAGAAGAGTCCTACAATGAGAAATAAACAACAAAAGGAAGAGGAAAAGAATAAGTCCCTCTTTGTTTTGTTTATATTTAGTATATGGCATTATTATTACCTGTTATTATTTAAATGTAATTATACTTTTTGTTGAGCAATGCCATTTCCTTTTCAGCTTATATAAAGCCGTGGCCTTCCACTTACAGATCAATAACATGCTTTGCGATGAATTTTGCTGTAGTGATAAGTGATAGAAACGTAAGAGCAAATACCAAAGAGAAAATGGTGGAGGCTCCCCCTTCTTCTAGTTCATACCCTCCATCCTCTCTGTTTGACTCTCCTTCGTAAGATCTTCCTCTTGAGCAGTCGCTTTCATTATCACCTGTCATCCCTTCTTTCTCTTACCCTTGGTTGTAGGAGCAGTTTCCATTTCCACACATCTTTACCCATGATCCATATCGACATGTCACACTGGACAAGTTTCTCTCCCCAAGTGCTTCTGAAATTTTGAAGGACCTATCTAACTCATCCTTTTATTTTGGTTTTCTCTAGGTTACTTGGGCCATGGGCCATTTTAATTTATCTTATAAATTGATGTCAAAATAGAATCATAAATCTGTGTAATTAAACTGGCTATTTTAGGTACTATCAGTATGTATGCAGTTTGTTCATGAGTTGTTTTCTTTGGTGATCTAATAGACAAGAGAGCTTCCTTCAGTCCACTCATGGGTAGCAGTGGGATTTAATTAGCTGCCGACTCATTCATCCAAATACTGAGTTAGAAGGGATCAGCGAAAGATGCCCAGTAAATGAGTGAATGATGCGGGAGACAAATTGAATCCTCAACTTCCTGTGCTTGGACTGAAGGGAGCTCCCTCTTCTGTTATTTTATCTATCTAAACCCTTCTAATTTCGTTAGATCTTTCGTCTGGTTTATGTAACTTCAATAAACATCTAAAGTACTTAGCTTAAGGTTTATCATGTGTGCTTTTTCTTGACACTGAATACTTACTTTTGTCACATTAATAGCAATTCAAAGTACTTTCCTGAAGTGATATTGGGTTACTGGTTGTATAATTAATGGTCATATATCTGGGCTATCCCAATTTCTTAATCACAGCCATGGCTAGTGGGTTATCAGTAATGTTTATCAAGGCAGTTTCCCGAATGGGGCTGAGGTTTGTTCCTTTAGACCGCTGTCTTTTTTTAACTGAAAGATCCTTGCAAGAGTAATCCAGTTTGTCAACCATATGGATATAGGTTGTGTTTTAGATGGTTGGATTGATCGTTATTTTTAGTTTTACTGGTTATATGAGCAGATCTCGGGAAGCTGGAGAGCAGGAGTTTTAGGGTTTATTATGAGAAGCTGATGTTTAAGTTTCAAGTTTAAAGCTCTCAGGAAAGGCAACGCGTGGCTGGATAAGTTTGTAAAGCTCACGCTCTACGACAAAACCTTCTTGGGTCTTCCTTTCTAACTGCAACAAGTTCCTAGACATGTGTCCCCAGTTACATGTCCAATTACCAATATATCCGTTTATGTTGTTTTTAAATGTTGTACCCTAGATTTGCAAATCTGTGGCACACTTGTCTTTGTTCTAAGCTGTCTTTGGTGGTTATAAATGTCTCCTCTGTATTCCTTCCGACATGTACTCCTTGGCAGAGTGGAAACGTAGTTTACATTAGTACATGTGTTGCGGTGTATTTGATTATGGTTTTGGTGGATGTGAAGTGAAATCACTGCTTTCTTTGTTCATCCATTCTGGTGGAACTCTTCACATGGTTTTTTTCCAATTCTCTTCGGGGATAATATCGTGTTCTATGTACGTAATGAAAGGAGTTAAATGAATAATGTATACAAATCAAGTTAATAAATTAAAAGCTGTATGGGTGGGAGGCATGGAGGTGGAGGTGAATCTAAGCGATGTGAAAGTGAAAAGTAAAATAGAGGCGAATAGAATCTGTTATACGTTGCCACATTTTGTAAACGTTTGATGGCCATTATGAGCATATTTCCAGTATCAGAATAGCAAGGTTTGAGTAAAATACAACCCCATTAAGAAACAGTAATCTTTGGAGAAAGGTTAGAGAAGGCAACGAGCTAGGGTCTTTTCCCGATGGTAATGGCACGAAAGATCGAAATATCTCCTTTTATGCTGACTTTCCATGAAACCCTACTTTTAACACGAAAAAGAAAAGAGACACTAGCGCACATAAAATAGGTGAAGTTGGGGTTAGGTCTTTTCATTGTTATTGGTTTCTTTCCCCTTAGTGCTCTCCTCCCAAGGGCCAGTGAATGCCAAGTGCCGCACTGCTCTGTCCCTCATTGATGGCTCTTCTCCTTTTCCAACACGTATCTCTGAAGATGGAAGAGAAAGAGCAATTCGTCTTATCACATAAAATGGATGAACTTTGGTTCAGCTCCATTTTGTATTTTCTTATCATCTCTTTTACCTCTCCAAGCTTAGGAACACTATACCCAATATGGATGAGAGCTTTTTCTCCGAGTCTGTCTGTTTTTGAAGAATCCAGTAGCTGCATCTCAGGGCCATGATTGAACATTGCACCGCCTTTAACAAACACAAGTGCCATAGTATTTTTGTCATTATTATCTCAGTGTTATAATTTGATGGAATGAGAATCTTCCACGTGCCCATCCTTTAGTGGCTCCCTTGAAGTTGATTTTTTAACAATTTTATTATAAGATTTTATTATATTTGTTATTTTTTTTACAAAATTTCTAAAATTATCTATAATCACTTCTAAATTTATAAATAGAAAGATAATACGTTTCAGCATATTCGAACATCTTCTTACATTAATAATAATGTTATTATCAATTAAATTAACACTTAAATTAATTCTTAAAAAAATAAAAATATAAACAATTTCACACTTAAAAGTTGGGATTTTTATGACAAGGATGAGTTTGTATTATATTAAAAGTGAATCACATATTAATACTTCATTAAAATAAATAATAATTTTTTAAATCTTCATTAAAACTATTATAACTTTAATAAAATAATTTAACATTTATGATTACATAATTGAACTAATATGATAAGATTGACCTTTCTTGGAGAAGGATGGGTAAAATTAAACCCAAATGGAGTGGTCGAGACATCAGACGGTGCTCGATCTTGCAAGTAGAGTTTTGGAGAATTGTCGATGGGCTACTAATTGCATGGAATAGTGGATTTAGAAGATTATTGGTGAAATGTGATAACCTGTCAATGATAAATATGGAATAATGAAGTATAGGATGATAATTGTTTATCTTAATTTTTCATTAAATGATCAGGATTCGATCTCACTTATAAGAATAGAAAATATTTTAAAATTAATCGTTTAATTATTAAAAAAGTATTTACGAGAAAAATAATTATGCTGCTGATAGTGAATACTTTGATCACGACAAAAAAATAAAACTCAATGGGGAGACAATAGAAGGTCTGAACTTGACTGGGAGAATTATCTAGCTACAGAATAAATCATGAGAATTAAACATAGACGTCCGGTAGATTTTACAAATTTGTAGTTCCCCTCAAGGAATAAACCAGATTTTGCAAAATGATGATATAGGGGTACCTCATCATCGCCTATACTGTTGTAATAGTTAGGGCCTAACTGCCCTCCTTTATTCCGCACAAAAAAAAAAGTTATTTTGTATTTTAACTAGGAAGATCTCAGCATTGTAAAGTACGATGATCTTTCCTGTATTTCCTGGGGCCGGGATGGTCCATCCATCCAATTCCCATTTGTAAGAAGGCTGATCAATGTAGATTAATTTGGGTTATTTTCATTATCAAATTCTCTTGTCCCATCTCCAACATCATCCTTTTTAGGGATATGTTTAAAATTTGACTCTATCTTCTTATCTTTTATTTGACATGTATGAATGGGATTGAAATGAAAATTTTATATTTAATTTTTGGTTAATATGAGAAGTAGGTACTCAAATTATCTAAATTGTCTCATTTATGTACGTATAACGTTTTTTTTAATCAAAATAGGTACTTAAAATTTTATTCCATTATCACTTTTAGATGTCAATAGTTAAATCTCCTTAAAAAAAACCTCCAAACCAATCAATCTATAACATATGATATTTCAATTAAATAAAAAATTAAAATCAAGATTCAATAAAAAAATAAAATAAAAATAATCTCTTCATATCTCTTCTTCCACTTTCATCTTCTCTAAAAATTTTGAAATAAACTTTACTTAAATTTCTCTCATTAAAACAAATTTCCATTTTCAATATTAAAATAAAGTCTCATCTTCTAATTTACCATTAAAACAAACCTCAATTTTCAATATTAAGAACTCAAAATAGGAAAGGAAAAGAAAACCCTTATCTTTTCCATTTTGAGATCATGACAGGTTTTTATCGGACTTTTTATTTCACACATGGCTAAAAAGATGAAGATAAAAAAAGGAGAAGGAGAGAAAAAGAGAGATGATATTTTTGTTTTTAATTAAATTTTATTAAATTTTAATTTTAAATATTTTAAAGTCATCTGTCATAATTTAATTAGTTTGAAAGTTTTTTTTACGAAGGTAAATAGTTGATACCTTAAAGTGTTATTTCAATAACACTTTAAGTATCTATTTTGATAAAAAAATACTTAAATAATGAAAGAGACCTATTTATCATATCAACCCATGGATGTTCTTTTAGTGGTTTTTAGAGTTTTTTGTACTTAGGGTTCATTTGTTTACATGTATGAAAATATTTTTTTTGTATTTTCTCTATGTTTGTTTCACAAAAAACAACTTAACCAATAGAAAATGACTTACAGGTCAACGTAAAATAAGCCATGTTTCTTATAAAATAACTTACGTAAGTTATTTTTCAAAAAAAAACTGCTCTATAGGTAATTTTATTTTTATATAAAATTAACTTAAATTAAATTTAATAATATTATTATATTGATAATAAAAATTTATTTTATTTTTAAAAAATATTTAAAAATATTAAAATATTAATATAAAATATCATATTTTCAATATTATTAAACATACATATTTAATTATTTATATTTAGTCATATAATAAGTTATTAATATAATTAATATAATTTATTATTTTAATAAATTATTTAATATTTCAATTTTATTTTAATAATAAATTTTTAAAATAATAATTTTAAATAATATTCTTCACATATTATTGAAAACATTCAATATTAATATTTTAATAATAAATAATTATTAGAATTATAAATATATTAATAATAAATGTTTTGTAATATAAAGGTTAAAATTTGTCATAAGTCTATGTACTTTTCACAAATTTACAATTTAGTCTTTATACTTTTATTTTCAAGAACTAAGTCTCTCTACTTTTCAGATTTGAAAAATAAAGGTTAAAATATGTCATAAGTATATGTACTTTTCACAAATTTGTAATTTAGTCTTTGCACTTTTATTTTCAAGAATTTAGTCCCTCTACTTTTCAGATTTAAAAATCAAGTTCAATTGTTGACATTGTTAAATTTTTTTGTCAACTTTGTTGCTGTCACATTTTTAAATAAAAATTACTCACTTGGTAATCATGTAACTAAAAAATGATGTTATAATGAACTTGGATTTAACAAAATATTTTTAATATATGCAAAAACAATGTAAGATATAAATTTATAGATATAAAATAAACTCAATTAAACAATGAAAAAAATAAGAAAATATCAAATGTATGCTTTTTTCCTTAAAAATAATTTTTATAAAATATTTTTAAAAAATCTATAAAGTAATAGAAAATATTTTACATAAATTCATTCAAATATTAAAAAATATTTATTTTTTTACAAAAACAAATTATTTTCCCGAATCATTTTTCGAAAAGTATTTTGAGTGAAAGAAATATACCTTAAATGATTTTATTAAATCAAAGCGTTTATGAGTCGTTTTTCATTGAAATCATTTGGTGTTAGAATGTAATGTTGTTGTCTTTGACGATGTTGTTCATGTTTTGTGTGGGGTTTGTAATTTTTTTTTCTTATTTCCTGAGTTTTCTTTTCTCCATATAAACCTTAACTTTTTCTGCAGGTAGGCAGACATGATTTGACAATCACATGATTTACATATGGATTTAAAAGACATGAAACATGAAAGGATAAAGTTCTAAGAATTTTCCTTTTCTTTCAAATGGTTAGGTGCATGAAATTATTATAAAGAAGATGACGATCATCTAAAACTTAATAAGAGTTCCGAGTTTCCTTCACTCGTCTTATTTAAAGGGTAATAGTCAGCGAATGACCCGAAGGTAATAAGTATTTAACCTAGACGATCCTTCGTATATTCTTAAATTCATAAGGCTCTCTTTGGATCCAAAATACCCACGGTGAGATAGAATATAAAGAGAATATTCATTTTTATTGCATTTAGAAAAACAGCACCTCCAATGACAAGCTAATTTCTCACTATAACCTTGTTCTTTTTGTTTTACTGAATTGGATGAACTAAATCAAGTCCAAACAAAGAACAAATTTATCTTCTTTTCACTTCTATGATTTGGAGGGTTGTTACATCAAAACAAACCCAGTTCCTATGTGTCAAACTTCACGCTCATGTGTCAAAAATTTTATTTTTATACAATAATTTAATAAACAATTAAAATTTATCATCATAAATATAACTTTAATTATTATTTAATATAAAATGGCTTTATATAATTTATTTTTTTAATATACATATGATTTTTCCTATTTCTAAATTATTATTTAATAAAATATAATTTAATTTGTAATAAAAATGGTATCAAATAGTATATTATAAACCGATTTTAAACTAATACTTTTAATAGTCCTTTTTATTCTCATCTAACCACTATAATTGTGATTGAATCTAAACACATATTTCACCATTATTTTAATCTCATTGCTATAGTACTAAATCTTGCCATTACAATAACTAATCTGACCACCACCGTTATTTTTTATCTCACCGGAGTTAATCGCGCCACATATCCAAAGGGAGTAATTGGGAGGTGCCATATATATATATTTGTTGTAAACAGGATATCAACCATCGGTAGTAGTGGCTAATCCCATCACCATAGATGTTTTCCAAAAAAGTAAACGATTGGCTATGAAATGTGCTCATTCCCATGAGCGAGGAATGAACCGTCGAATACATGATTAAGGCCTCAATTTTGTGCACTACTAAATACACGCGAATGTCCCGGTTCAGCCCGAATTGAAACCTCTTGCATACATCCTTCTCAAAACACAACATCCCGGGAGCATATTGGCTGAGTCGTAGAAATTCCAACTCGTACTCGGCCACTGACATTCTACCTTGAACCAAGTCAAGGAACTCTCTCTTATTTGCGTCTAAAAACTATTCACTGATGCATTTCTTCTGAAATGCCTCTAGAAAGAAATCTCAAGTCAGACGATCAAGAGTAGCTCCCCTCTTATCTGTACACCACCAGCGATGTGCTTCAGTGTTGAGCAAGGATACGGTGCAGCCCAACTTTTCTTCATCTACGCAGGTCATCTACTCCAAGATTCTCTCAACACTCTCTAACCAACACTCAGCTTTGGTCAGATCAGTTCCTTTCACTCCTTTAAATTCTTTTCCACCTAGAGCTCCTAGACGTTCGAGTGGCAATCATCTATTTCCAACTATGGGATTTCCTCCGACTATTCGTTTGAAAGCCTCGATCATCGCTTACATTAAGGGCTCAACACTCATCTCAGGTATCGCTTGACTCGGAGGAGGCACCTCCGACGTATTCACGTTAACTCTTCCTCGTCGAGGAGGCATATCAATTATATTATAAACATAAACATAACATAAAAAAATAGTACCAAAGAGTAAGAAGTGGCAAGTGATCCAAGGTAATTCCTACAAAGAAAACATTTTAGTAAAGGCAATGAGTTCCCAATCCTACCCCCAAAATAAGCAATTTCACACTAGGGTAATTTCGTTCAATGTTTAAAAATTCTCGGTTTCGTTCCAAAACCAAATTGTTATTTTAATTTTCCAAAATTTTAAAAACCCGAGAGTTAATAAACCCTGGCTAACCTAGTTTTCGCAAACCTAATTATGATACCACTAAATGTGGCTCTCCAAACCCGACCGGGACTGTCTGACTTGAATTTCGAATGTCACATTAGCCACCGAAGTGACTCTTCATCAAAACCACCACAAATCACACCGATCACCAAACACACCTCACACAATTATTCATGGAATATTTGATAACCTAAAGCCATGCTTTCATTGCACTACTCTGAGCATCAAGTCATCGCCGTAATTCGTAAATTGAATTTTTAACAAGCAAATAATCTAAAAGCTTCAATTGAACATTCATGTAGGTATAGGGTATTTAGAAGTAGAGGTGGTCATGGGAAAGGTCGGGCCAACCAAAATTTTAGGCCCTTTTGCTAGGCTCGACCGGCCTAAAAAATGGGCCTAAAATTTTGCCCAAGCTCGATCCAAGTAAAAAACTATCTCGTATTAATTTTTTTATATAAGTTTAAAATATATATATAATACATAAAAAAATACTAAAAACATTAAAATAAATGTTACCCAAAAAGTTGAAAATAATTTTAAAAAAATATGTATACTTAAATAATACTAAGATAGGTGCAACTTAATAAGCAAATGCCTCTAAAATAGTAACAAAATTAACAATAAAACAAGAGTTATACAATAACAACAAAATAGTAGCAACATAATAGTGAAATGGTAGCAAAATAGTGAAAAAACAAGAAGAAAATAGCAAAAAAAAGTAGTAAAAAAAAACTACATTTACATATTCAGGTCGAGCCCAAGCTAAAAAAGCCTTACCCGTGGCCTGACCAATTTTCTGAACAGGCCTTAGTTTTTTTCCAAGCCCATTTTTTGGGCCAATATTTTTACCCAAACCCTTACACTTTTCAGACGGGCCTTTAACAGGTCTATTTAAAAGGTTATATTTGAGAGTATTTTAGGAACCGTTTTATTTAAAAACATATGACTAGATCTAAATCGTAATATAGTAAAATGTTAGAAAACACCATTTCATAAGGTTGAAAATAGTATAGTAGAGTAATACGTATAAATCATGTTTAGGAAGATTCATTAAAACATAATGTATCTCTTCATAAAATCATCATCATTTAATTAGTTCATAGGGCACCTACTATATACGTAATTTGTCCAATTTTATATTTCATACATACGAAACTCATGATTAATTTCCAAATCATAGATAAAACATATAAAACTTACCTTAATAACCAACGGCTCTTCAACTTGCACTTACAATTTAGTCAGATAATTACCTATAGCATTCATCAAGCATTCATAACCAACCATTGAATCATCTACCTGAAGCAATAATAAAAGCTCCAAATCAAACCAATTAAAGAGTCCACAATGTACAATTACAAACCATTAACAGTTCAAAGTCTAAAACCCTCTAGATTAGTCCCACATTACCTTCCT
Source organism: Gossypium hirsutum (assembly GCF_007990345.1). Taxonomy (NCBI): domain Eukaryota; kingdom Viridiplantae; phylum Streptophyta; class Magnoliopsida; order Malvales; family Malvaceae; genus Gossypium; species Gossypium hirsutum. The sequence continues at coordinate 43,894,832 of NC_053444.1, forward strand.
TATTAAGTTTGAATCACATCAAACAAACTCAAGGTAAATTGCCTTGCTTTGGATCACTTGGTAGCTCACTTCTCCTCCTCATTTCAATTATATCCTTTCATTGTTAACCATAAAAGAGTGTGAGCTTTTTCAAGCTCAATTAGTGCTCAAAGATTGCCACAAGTTGTCACAATATCCAAAGTTAAAGGAAAGCATACTATGACAAATAATTATGGTAAGCAATCAAGCATAACTCATAGCATTCATATTGATATGTTGGCACAATATGATCATGAAACATATATACAAAATAATTTACATTGGATAACTGGATTTCCAAATACAACCAATATAATGTGTAGCATAAAGCTATCACCCACCAAACACAACCAATTTACCCTCCAAACACAATCGTACATACCCTCCAACACAACCAAATATACCCTCCAAACACAACCATATATATAACCTCCGAACATAACCAAGTATACCCTCCAAACACAACCAATATACCCTCCAAACAGAACCAAATATAGCCTCTCAACACATCCAAATATACAACCAAATATACCTTCCAAACACATCCACTTAAACTTGTATACTTACTGTTTTATGCACAATTTCACATATCACACAACTCATTTTCATATCACATATTCAAGTCTCATATCATATTGAATCATAAACACATAGCATTTTCATTGTCATCTCAATATAAATCACATAACATATCATATTTAAGCATCATTTGTAAATCATCATTAGATTAAGTAGACACACTTACTCATGGAACTTAGTATAGGTGATTAGGCTACCTAGCTCCCCTTTAATACTTTGATTTGTGCTTAATTGTAGGGCACCAAACCACTCACCTTGCAACCTTGACTTCAATGGTAAAAGCTCAAATAAGCCTTTATTTTCCTTTGTCCTTGCTTATAGAACTTCCAGCGAGTCCGACACTTTTCATTCACATTAAATACATTACAAAAACATTATAAACAATCTCAAACAAATTTAAATAATATAAAAATGCATACCACAACTAATCTATCATACTTACCAAAAACTATCTAGTTTTATCAAAAATGCAATTTCACCACTCAAATCTAGTTTCTAAACCTTAATTTTGATTCCAAAACATCCTAAATATCATTTAATTACAAATCTGAACTATCAATTTTACCCAATTACACCATTCTAATTTTTCTAAAAAAATCAAGCTTATATGATCGTTAAAAAGAGGAAAGCATTCAATTTGCTTCAATTCATTAAGGATTTGTTAAATTAAGATCAAATATATTTTAATTAGATCAAAATGAGTTAGAAATCATTTTAAAACCCAAGCTTAGCCAAGAAATACGAGATCTACCATTTTCAAGCCAAAAATCAATTTAAAATCAAGTGATATATTGATATCTTTATTAAATCATTTAAATCTCGAACTGAAATAACAAATCACTTAGTTTAATCACAAAAAGTTAGAATCTCACCTCAATTTTGCAAAATTGATTAGCTATGGAGCTAATTCGAGCTAAAACTTGTGAAGATCTCTTAAGGATTTTAAGGATGAAAACATGATTGTTCTTCAAAATTGCAAAGGGATTTTGTGTTTGGAGAGTTTAAAAATCAAAGAGGATGAATTAATTTCGGGGGAAAAGCTTTGATTTGGTGTTTAACAAAATTTTAAAGAAGAAGAAGAATGGGAGGGAAGAAGATGACGTGGGGGTTGTTAAATAGGCACCAAAATTTTAAAATTTGGGTCATTTCCCATTTAACCACCTCTAGTTTATTCCCATTTTTAAATAGGTCCTTGTTTTTCAATTAAAACCAATTTTAAAATTATTTTCAAATCCAATCTCGTTTCTAAAATCTGTTTTAACCAAATTAATTCCCGAACACTCAATTTTAATTTCTTAACCTAAAATTATTAATTCTATTTATTTTAATATTTTATTTAATTAATTCTTAATTATTTTAATTATCTAACCCAATTATGATTTTTAATTCACTAACCCCGATTACTATCCCGATTCTATTAGCCTGGTTTTTGGGATGTGACAAATCTGGTCATGTAAAGAGGAAAATTAGAAATCCTAGTCCCTGTGGGATTGACCCTACTTCTTTTTACTATTGTTAAATTAAGTTAGAATGTAGAAAATTATATTTGGTGGTTTCGACGCCTATAAAATTTTGGCGCCATTGTCGGGGATTAGAAATGTCACACCCTGAAATTAAGGTTAGAAGTTTGTTGGTTGGGTCAGTGGTTCGGATGGACCTTTAAGTTAGTCTCTGCATTTTAGGAATACAATAAGCCTGTTGGTTCAGTGGCTAGGTGTGTGGTAGCTTACCTTAAGTCTCGTGTTTGAATCCTCGTGTGAGCTTAGAGTAGATTAATTTTTTATTTTAAATTTGATAATATATATTTTGATAGGATTAGTTTCATCTTATTTTATTTTATTTTTGAAAATAGGGAAATTCTTAAAAATTTTCTCACATTCCTTCATTTTTCCCTCGTTTCCTCTTTTACAGTTGTGGTTTTTCCAATTTTAGATTTTTGACTTTTGTTTTTCTTTGCTACGGTATTTTCTTGATCACTATTTTTCTTTTCAATTCTTCTTTGAACCTTCAATTTTTCATTAAAGTTTTTGTTCTTCTAAATTTTTGTTCGTTAAAGTTTTAACGGGTGAGTGTTGCCTTTTGAGTTTTAGATTTTTTTTCCTTCATTTCTCTTTGTACTATAAAGTTTAAATCCTTATAGGTTTTGTACGTATGTGATATTAAGTTCGAGATTGGGTTGTGGAGGTGCTTTGATCGATTCTTTGGGCTTTAGATTCACATTTTAAGGTGTACTTCTTAATCATATGTAATTAAGGGTCATTTGATTGATGAATTTCATGATTCGTAGTAGATTTGGTGTAGTTTTTGGACCACACAGGCAACCACACGGGCGTGTGCCACACACGAGTGGTCCACTCACTACTATGTACCGCTTTTGAGGTTAGGTCAATTTTCTTGTCACACGAGCTAGCCACACGGCCGTGTGACCTCTGTTGGGAAACTTTGTTGATCACAAACAGGCGTGCCCTTCAGCCACACGGATGTGTACCTTAGCCACATGGGCAAGTCTTTAAGCCACATGGCCATGTCTCCCTTACATTAGAATTGACAGTGAGTTACACAGTCTGCTTACATGGTCGTGTATCTCAGTCACATGGGCGTGCACCTCAGCCGCATGGTCGTGTACCCCTGTCACACAGTCCAAACCTTCCACACGGCCGTATGGTCCTATTTTTTCAATTTTTACTCCTTATTCGTTCAATGATTCATTTTAGTCTTTGGTTGATTTCTTGCACGTTTAAGCTTCTGTAGGCATGTTTGGGACATGAATACTGATTGTTGGTAGATTGTGATGAGTGTTTTTCTGATGGATATGCTTATGCATTTGTACATATGTGTATGAGTTTTGGTTATTATGATTCGTTAAATTAATCTTGTGATATGAGATGGATTGAATGTGTTAATCAGAAATTGTGCTTATTAATGATTTCGCTAACTTGTATTGGTCGTAAATATGATGTGAGTTGTCAAAAACTGAATATGAACATGACTCACTAGGAAGTTATTCATACAAATCTTTTGATTTGCATATGCATTGTGTCTAGGATATGAATACGAAGAGAAGGAAGTTTGATTTGGCAGTAAACCTGCATTTCCATATTTTAGCAGTAAAATCACAATTATGTTAGCAACTTGACTGCATAACATACAAGTGGCACATGACCACTTTAAGGTGTGATTTTGTTGAATTGTTCCACCATAACCCAAATATTGGTGTGTAGAGGTTGGAAAGGGTCTAGTATACCCTTATTGGCGTGTGTGAGGGATTTATGGAGATGGTGTGTAGAGGTTGGATTTGGTATTGGTTTCATTTGAACATAGATTGCATTAATAATCTGATTTGGTTATGATGTTTTGTTTCGATATGATTAAAAAATGATTGTTGTATTTTTGCTCGATTATTTTCGCTACATTGTCTGCTACCATATGACTCTATTTATGTACATCTGTTAAATGTTAATGTATTATGATGCTCTATTCTGAAGTGATATCTGATTGTGATTCGAGTTTGGCTTTTGCTTGTTTATTTGATTATTTATTATTGTACGGTCGATTTGCATATGTTTAAGACTCACATTCATGAGTTTTGTAGGTCACTCCCTTAGTTTTCCTTTTTAGGTAACCATCGTGTTTAGGTTTTGGACTCGGTGATTCGGAGGTCTCAAAATTTCTTATCTTGGTTTAGATTAATAAAGCTTTTCATAAGTTTAAAGAAAGAATTTTCAATTAGATTGTAATTATGTTATATGAACTGAGGTATGGGTTTTATTATTATTATTTTGGACTCATAAAGTTTTGGGTTCTTAGTTTCGAATTAAAAACAATTATTTCATGCATGGGGTTAAGCTAACTGAAATGTAATTTTCTTTAACAAATGTTCGTTCTAAAGTAACTGTTTCCGATTTTCAAATAAAAAAGAAAGGTTTTGATTTTACGTTGCAAATTTTGGTTTGGAACTTCGGTTAACAAAACTTCTAAATCTGTATTGGTTACAAATTTAATACATGAGCTGTTAATCTGGTTTTAAGTGATAATTAAACTAATGTTTGGATTTCGTAAGGTAAATTACTACTGAATTTTGTTAAAAGCGAGCAAAGGTGGTTTGAAAAATGAAAATTTCTTATCTTGGTTTAGTTTAATAAAGCTTTTCTTAAGTTTATAGAAAGTATTTTCAATTAGATTGTAATTATGTTATATGAACTAAGGTATGGGTTTTTTATTATTATTTTGGACTCATAAAGTTTTGGGTTCTTAGTTTTGAATTAAAAACTATTATTTCATGCATGGGTTTAAGCTAACTGAAATGCTATTTTCTTTAACAAATGTTCGTTCTAAAGTAACTGTTTTGTTTTTCACACTAAGAAGAAAGGTTTTGATTTTACGTTGCAAATTTTGGTTTGGAACTTCGGTTAACAAAACTTCTAAATCTGTTTTGGTTACAATTTTAATACACGAGCTGTTAATCTGGTTTTAAGTGATAATTAAACTAATGTTTGGAATTTGTAAGGTAAATTAGTACTGAATTTTGTTAAAAGCGAGCAAAAGTGATTTGAAACAGGAAATTTGTTATCTTGGTTTAGTTTAATAAAGCTTTTCATAAGTTTATAGAAAGTATTTTCAATAAGATTGTAATTATGTTATATGAACAGAGGTATGGGTTTGTTATTATTATTTTGGACACATAAAGTTTTGGGTTCTTAGTTTTGAATTAAAAACTATTATTTTATTCATGGGTTTAAGCTAACTGAAATGCTATTTTCGTTAACAAATGTTCGTTCTAAAGTAATTGTTTATGATTTTCAAACTAAGAAGAAAGGTTTTGATTTTACGTTGCAAATTTTGGTTTGGAACTTCGGTTAACAAAACTTCAAAATCTGTTTTGGCTACAAATTTAATACATGAGCTGTTAATCTGGTTTTAAGTAATAATTAAACTAATGTTTGGAATTCATAAGGTAAATTACTACTGAATTTTGTTAAAAGCAAGCAAAGGTGGTTTGAAAAAGGAAATTTCTTATCTTGGTGTAGTTTAATAAAGCATTTCATAAGTTTATAGAAAGTATTTTCAATGAGATTGCAATTATGTTATATGAACTGAGGTATGGGTTTTTTATTATTATTTTGGACTCATAAAGTTTTGGGTTCTTAGTTTTGAATTAGAAACTATTATTTCATGCATGGGTTTAAGCTAACTGAAATGCTATTTTCGTTAACAAATGTTCGTTCTAAAGCAACAGGTTATGATTTTCAAACTAAGAAGAAAGGTTTTGATTTTACGTTGCAAATTTTGGTTTGGAACTTCGGTTAACAAAATATCTAAATCTGTTTTGGTTACAATTTTAATACACGAGCTGTTAATCTAGTTTTAAGTGATAATTAAACTAATGTTTGGAATTTCTAAGGTAAATTAGTACTGAATTTTGTTAAAAGCGAGCTAAGGTGATTTGAAACAGGAAATTTCTTATCTTGGTTTAGTTTAATAAAGCTTTTCATAAGTTTATAGAAACTATTTTCAATTAGATTGTAATTATGTTATATGAACAGAGGTACGGGTTTGTTATTATTAGTTTGGACACATAAAGTTTTGGGTTCTTAGTTTTGAATTAATAACTATTATATTATTCATGGGTTTAAGCTAACTGAAATGCTATTTTCGTTAACAAATGTTCGTTCTAAAGTAACTGTTTATGATTTTCAAACTCAGAAGAAAGGTTTTGATTTTACGTTGCAAATTTTGGTTTGGAACTTCGGTTAACAAAACTTCAAAATCTGTTTTGGTTACAAATTTAATACATGAGCTATTAATTTGGTTTTAAGTGATAATTAAACTAATGTTTGGACTTCGTTAGGTAAATTACTACTGAATTTTGTTAAAAGCGAGCAAAGGTGGTTTGAAAAAGGAAATTTCTTATCTTGGTGTAGCTTAATAAAGCTTTTCATAAGTTTATAGAAAGTATTTTCAATGAGATTGCAACTATGATATATGAACTGAGGTATGGGTTTATTATTATTATTTTGGACTCATAAAGTTTTGGGTTCTTAGTTTTGAATTACAAACTATTATTTCATGCATGGGTTTAAGCAAACTGAAATGCTATTTTCTTTAAGTAATGTTCGTTCTAAGGTAACTGTTTATGATTGTCAAACTAAGAAGAAAGGTTTTGATTTTTCGTTACAAATTTTGGATTGGAACTTCGGTTAACAAAACTTCTAAACGTGTTTTGGTTACAAATTTAGTACATGAGCTGTTAATCTGGTTTTAAGTGTAATTAAAATAATGTTTCGAATTCGTAAGGTAAATTACTGCTGAATTTTGTTAAAATCGAGCAAAGGTGGTTTGACAAAGGAAATTTCTTATATTGGTTTAGGTTAATAAAGCTTTTCATATGTTTATAGAAAGTATGTTCAATTAGATTGTAATTATGTTATATGAACTGAGGTATGGGTTTTTTATTATTATTTTGGACACATAAAGTTTTAGGTTCTTAGTTTTGAATTAAAAACAATTATTTCATGCATGGGTTTAAGCAAACTGAAATGCTATTTTCTTTAAGTAATGTTCGTTCTAAAGGAACTGTTTATGATTTTCAAACTAAGAAAGAAAGGTTTTGATTTTACATTGCAAATTTTGGTTTGGAACTTCGGTGAACAAAACTTCTAAATCTGTTTTGGTTACAATTTTAATACACGAGCTGTTAATCTGGTTTTACGTGATTATTAAACTAATGTTTGGAATTCGTAAGTAAATTACTACTGAATTTTGTTAAAAGCGAGCAAAGGTGGTTTGAAAAAGGAAATTTCTTATCTTGTTTAGTTTAATAAAGCTTTTATAAGTTTATAGAATGTATTTCAATTAGATCGTATTTATGTTAAATGAACTGAGGTATCGGTTTTTTATTATTATTTTGGACTCATAAAGTTTTGGGTTCTTAGTTTTGAATTAAAAACTATTATTTCATGCATGGGTTTAAGCAAACTGAAATGCTATTTTTTTTAACAAATGTTCGTTCTAAAGTAACTGTTTATGTTTTTCACACTAAGAAGAAAGGTTTTGATTTTACGTTGCAAATATTGGATTGGAACTTCGGTTAACAAACTTCTAAATCTGTTTTGGTTACAATTTTAATACACGAGCTGTTAATCTGGTTTTAAGTGATAATTAAACTAATGTTTGGAATTTGTAAGGTAAATTAGTACTGAATTTTGTTAAAAGCGAGCAAAGGTGATTTGAAACAGGAAATTTCTTATCTTGGTTTAGTTTAATAAAGCTTTTCATAAGTTTATAGAAAGTATTTTCAATTAGATTGTAATTATGTTATATGAACAGAGTATGGTTTTTATTATTTTGGACACATAATTTGTTTTAGTTAATTA
>NC_053444.1:43903301-43924542 GCF_007990345.1 Gossypium hirsutum
CGAGGGGTTCACAGACTAAATTCGCTTACTATCGCAGTCCATTTTAAAATTTTCCAGGCAGCTGGCTAACTGCGACACTGTCACCTTAAAAATCATATCTTTAGTTTCACAACTCGAAAATCAGTTTCGTAATTTTTCCCTGAAACTAGACTCATATGCCCATCTACATATTTTTTTCTAGAATTTTGGTCAGGCCAATTAGTACAGTTTATTAGTCAAAGTCTCCCATGTTACAGGGATCGACTACAGTGACCTTTTCGCATTACGACTTGGATATCTCCCTGCACAGAGCTTCAATACTGATGCCGTTTGTTTCTATAGAAACTAGACTCAGAGAGGAATCTATACATATATGGCATGACTCCTAATTATCTCTGGTTAATTTATAATGAATTTCCAAAGTCGGAACAGGGAATCCAGAAACCGTTCTGGCCCTGTCTCACGAGAACCTGAATATCTCTTAACATACTGTCCATATGATCATTTCGTTACTTTCCTATGAAAATAGATTCATCAAGGTTCGTTTACATAATTTATTCATTATTTAATTCCAATCCTACTATTTTTAGTGATTTCCCAAATCTACATCACTGCTGCTGCCAGCATCTGCCTTTAAGGTAGACTTTACCTATTTCATAGTTTCCATGATTCAACTAGCCCTTTTAGCATGAATAGCACAAATTATGATAGTGATTAACCATTCCATACCAAATGATTATAACATTATGCTCAAACATATATAAGCCATTTTCGCATGGCTATATACATTAACCAAAATATTCTTCCGCCACTAGTCTATTTTATGCATGCCATAAGATAATCCAAAACATAGCAGTACCAAATAGTGGATAGTGATGTGTGACTAGTTTGCTGACGATCCCCGAGCCTGTAGCTTCGCAATGAGATCTATAAAACAGAGGAAACAGAGTAACGGAGTAAGCATTACAATGCTTAGTAAGTTTTAAGCAGTGTCAACAGATAACAATCAAATTATAACATAGTTGTTCGTATTTTTATTTCACTCTTCCTTCGGGCATACCATCCCTTTACCGAATATGCACATCTCATCATATACAATAGGCAGATAAACTTTCACATAAAAGTGAGCTCATGTGACATAGATATATCGTATGATTTCACATAACCTCTCACTCTGATCCGATGTCACATAATCATAGGAATAGTCTCATAGATTGCTCTCGTATGCGTCACATAACTACCTTATGATTTAGTGCAAATCAAGCTCACATATAAACTTGGAGTACATACCTGTTTAACCTTTCGCATTGAATATATTTATAAGCAATTCTTATTACGAAGTCTTACCCGGACATAATCTCCACACGAAGTTATCGGGTTTACCCGGACAAAATCCCCACACGTAGTCATCGGGTCTTTAGAGCTCGGATATAGTACGAGCACGAAGCTTACGGACATTAATCAGTGATAATATTCTCGCATAAAGCCTGCGGGGTTTAACCCGGATATAGTACTGACACAAATGCCCTTCGGGACTTATCACATTCATCACATCGGCCATTAGGCCCTATCACATATAATCACACTTTCACATTCACACATCGCCATTAGGCCCTATCACATATATATATACTTTCACATTCATAATCGGCCATTAGCTTACATTATACACTTTCAATTCTCAAAGTAAGCTATTTTAGCTTAGTTATAAGCAATTTAAACAATTTAAAAGACATTAAAAACTCAATTGAGTAACCAAGTCCTGCTAACTAAAATCACTATTCACCAAACTGACTACCAAATAATATCATCAGTCAAGTTAATACTACATTGAATAACATAAACTCTAAAAATAATAATATAATTACTAAACATTCCCATATTACCATTTAATACCTAGTCGAATGTTCACTCATATATAAAATAAATAATCAAACATTATTATATATATATCATATCATTTATATATTATCATTATTTATTTTATTTTTATACTTTCAACTCATCATCTCTCATTTTTCCAAATCTATCATACATATTATATATATAACTACCCACCATATAAATTTCAAGTTCAATAATATCAACCACAAAGGTTTGATTACGTACTTCATTATTACGAACATAAATATTACATACTACTCTTGCATTTGATAATTAGATCGTCTGATCATTTCCTTCACCCATTGTATTCGCAACACTTAGTGCTATTGTTTAACTAGAAAGGCCATGAAATCGCACATTCTTAGTGCTTAATATTTTCCTTCGCACACTTAGTGCTCGATAATCAAACTCGCATGCTAGGTGAAATTTCATATTATTATTCTATTTGCATTCGACAACACCAAAGATTTTATATATTTCAACGCGGCTCACACAAATATATAAATTATATTTATTTAAACCAACAATAAATATTTGCTTAACGACTTACCCTCGGATTTCGACGGACAGTCGAATTCGACCTACTCAAAACGATTTTTTTTTTATTTCCGCCGATCCACGTCCGATCTTTTTGGTTCTTGATCTAAAAATTTCGAAATTATCTCATTCAAATAGAATTCCTTCATTAGGTACAATACACATAATGAGCAATTACCAATTTACCCCTAATATTATGCACTTTACAATTTAACCCAATTTCTCAAACACAAAATAGAAAATTGTATATACAATGCTAGGGCCGAATGGTTCACTAAGCTTATATAGAATCCTCCCATTTCACTAATTTCACAATCTAGTCCTTCAATTTAGTACTTTTTTTTCAATTTAACCCTAAATGCTAAAAATTACCAAAAATCCCAATACCAAAATGTTAATCTAACACATTTATTTTATTTTCTCACATCAAACGTAAATTTTATCAAACTATTAACAATGACACTTCATGACATATATCATCAATTTCAAAATTTCAAGCATGGGCTTTATAGTATTCAAAGCAACTATCTCAAAAGTGTAAAAATTAACAAAAACCAAACTCAAATCACTTACCTAATTGAACATGCAAGGACCGAAAATATCAAAGCTGAAACTTTCCTTTCTTCTCTAGTTCGCCGAGTAAAATAAAAGAAAGATGAACACTTTCATCTTTTTAAAATAAATTAACATATATTAAAGTATACAAATGCCATAAAATAAACAAACATTCAAGTCATAATCCATGCATATGTCGGCCACCAATTCCTATATGGCAAATTGCAACCAATATTCCATAATATAAAACAATCATAATTTGGCCCTTATACATTAACCCTTAAATTTTCCATTTTACGCGATTAAATCATTTTTTCATCAATCGACTTCCAAACACTAAAATTTTTAAACGAAACTTTCACAAAAGCAACTTCACACATTTTAAACATAGAAAATGATATTTAAATATTATTCTAACTCGGATTCGTGGTCCCGAAACCACCGTTCCAATTAAGGTCCAAATTGGGCTGTTACTTTATTTATTTTTATTTAATACATTTTAATATTCCATTTACCTTTTTGTCCTTTATAATAATACATAATTTCATATATGCAACACCAATTCCACTATATAAAGTAATGTTTAATGATAAAAGGACTTTACTTTAGTAAAACATGAAAATAAACACTTAACAATTAGAATGTAACTTTTGCATTTAACGCGATTTAGTTTTTTGCTTAATTAACTATCGAAACGATAAAATTTTTCAACGAAACTTTAAACCATCTTTTGCCACTTTGTAAATATTTATAAAAATATTTACGACTCGATTATAGAAATAGGTCCTGATATCATTTCCTAAACCCACTTGACTTAGTAATACCACTTGAACTTAATAAATCACTTATAAACAAATATCACAAATCAAAATTTTTAAAATCAAAATTAACTCGTAAATATAAATATAAATTTACAAACCTACTCGTCGATTGGTACCCCGAAACCACTGTTCCAGTTAATCCTAAAACGGCTTTACACTTCTACAAACTTATGAAAAGATTTATTAACCTAAACCAAGATAAGAAATTTCCTTTTCAAACCACCTTTGCTCGTTTTAACAAAATTCAGCAGTAATTACCTTACGAATTCCAACATTAGTTTAATTATCACTTAAACCAGATTAACAGCTCATGTATAAATTGTTACAAAACAGATTTGAAGTTTGTTAACCGAAGTTCCAAACCAAAATTTGCAACGTAAAATCAAAACCTTTCTTCTTAGTTTGAAAATCATAAACAGTTACTTAGAACGAACATTGTTAATGAAAATAGCATTTCAGTTAGCTTAAACCCAGCATGAAATAATAGTTTTTAATTCAAAACTAAGAACCCAAAACTTTATGAGTCCAAAATAATAATAAAAACCCATACCCAGTTCATATAACATAATTACATCTAATTGAACATACTTTCTATAAACTTATGAAAAGTTTATTAACCTAAACCAAGATAAGAAATTTCCTTTTCAAACCACCTTTGCTCGTTTTAACAAAATTCAGCAGTAATTTACCTTACGAATTCCAAACATTAGTTTAATTATCACTTAAACCAGATTAACAGCTCATGTATTAAATTGTACCAAAACAGATTTGAAGTTTGTTAACCGAAGTTCCAAACCAAAATTTGCAACGTAAAATCAAAACCTTTCTTCTTAGTTTGAAAATCATAAACAGTTACTTTAGAACGAACATTGTTAATGAAAATAGCATTTCAGTTAGCTTAAACCCATGCATGAAATAATAGTTTTAATTCAAAACTAAGAACCCAAAACTTTATGAGTCCAAAATAATAATAAAAACCCATACCTCAGTTCATATAACATAATTACAATCTAATTGAACATACTTCTATAAACTTATGAAAAGATTTATTAACCTAAACCAAGATAAGAAATTTCCTTTTCAAACCACCTTTGCTCGTTTTAACAAAATTCAGCAGTAATTTACCTTACGAATTCCAAACATTAGTTTAATTATCACTTAAAACCAGATTAACAGCTCATGTATTAAATTGTACCAAAACAGATTTGAAGTTTTGTTAACCGAAGTTCCAAACCAAAATTTGCAACGTAAAATCAAAACCTTTCTTCTTAGTTTGAAAATCATAAACAGTTACTTTAGAACGAACATTTGTTAATGAAAATAGCATTTCAGTTAGCTTAAACCCAGCATGAAATAATAGTTTTTAATTCAAAACTAAGAACCCAAAACTTTATGAGTCCAAAATAATAATAAAAAACCCATACCTCAGTTCATATAACATAATTACAATCTAATTGAACATACTTCTATAAACTTATGAAAAGATTTATTAACCTAAACCAAGATAAGAAATTTCCTTTTCAAACCACCTTTGCTCGTTTTAACAAAATTCAGCAGTAATTTACCTTACGAATTCCAAACATTAGTTTAATTATCACTTAAAACCAGATTAACAGCTCATGTATTAAATTGTTACCAAAACAGATTTGAAGTTTTGTTAACCGAAGTTCCAAACCAAAATTTGCAACGTAAAATCAAAACCTTTCTTCTTAGTTTGAAAATCATAAACAGTTACTTTAGAACGAACATTTGTTAATGAAAATAGCATTTCAGTTAGCTTAAACCCATGCATGAAATAATAGTTTTTAATTCAAAACTAAGAACCCAAAACTTTATGAGTCCAAAATAATAATAAAAAACCCATACCTCAGTTCATATAACATAATTACAATCTAATTGAACATACTTTCTATAAACTTATGAAAAGTTTATTAACCTAAACCAAGATAAGAAATTTCCTTTTCAAACCACCTTTGCTCGTTTTAACAAAATTCAGCAGTAATTTACCTTACGAATTCCAAACATTAGTTTAATTATCACTTAAAACCAGATTAACAGCTCATGTATTAAATTTGTAACCAAAACAGATTTGAAGTTTTGTTAACCGAAGTTCCAAACCAAAATTTGCAACGTAAAATCAAAACCTTTCTTCTTAGTTTGAAAATCATAAACAGTTACTTTAGAACGAACATTTGTTAATGAAAATAGCATTTCAGTTAGCTTAAACCCATGCATGAAATAATAGTTTTTAATTCAAAACTAAGAACCCAAAACTTTATGAGTCCAAAATAATAATAAAAAACCCATACCTCAGTTCATATAACATAATTACAATCTAATTGAACATACTTCTATAAACTTATGAAAAGCTTTATTAACCTAAACCAAGATAAGAAATTTCCTTTTCAAACCACCTTTGCTCGTTTTAACAAAATTCAGCAGTAATTTACCTTACGAATTCCAAACATTAGTTTAATTATCACTTAAAACCAGATTAACAGCTCATGTATTAAATTTGTAACCAAAACAGATTTGAAGTTTTGTTAACCGAAGTTCCAAACCAAAATTTGCAACGTAAAATCAAAACCTTTCTTCTTAGTTTGAAAATCATAAACAGTTACTTTAGAACGAACATTTGTTAATGAAAATAGCATTTCAGTTAGCTTAAACCCAGCATGAAATAATAGTTTTTAATTCAAAACTAAGAACCCAAAACTTTATGAGTCCAAAATAATAATAAAAAACCCATACCTCAGTTCATATAACATAATTACAATCTAATTGAACATACTTCTATAAACTTATGAAAAGCTTTATTAACCTAAACCAAGATAAGAAATTTCCTTTTCAAACCACCTTTGCTCGTTTTAACAAAATTCAGCAGTAATTTACCTTACGAATTCCAAACATTAGTTTAATTATCACTTAAAACCAGATTAACAGCTCATGTATTAAATTGTAACCAAAACAGATTTGAAGTTTTGTTAACCGAAGTTCCAAACCAAAATTTGCAACGTAAAATCAAAACCTTTCTTCTTAGTTTGAAAATCATAAACAGTTACTTTAGAACGAACATTTGTTAATGAAAATAGCATTTCAGTTGCTTAAACCCATGCATGAAATAATAGTTTTTAATTCAAAACTAAGAACCCAAAACTTTATGAGTCCAAAATAATAATAAAAACCCATACCTCAGTTCATATAACATAATTGCAATCTCATTGAAAATACTTTCTATAAACTTATGAAAAGCTTTATTAACCTAACCAAGATAAGAAATTTCCTTTTTCAAACCACCTTTGCTCGTTTTAACAAAATTCAGTAGTAATTTACCTTACGAATTCCAAACATTAGTTTAATTATCACTTAAAACCAGATTAACAGCTGTGTATTAAATTTGTAACCAAAACAGATTTAGAAGTTTTGTTAACCGAAGTTCCAAACCAAAATTGCAACGTAAAATCAAAACCTTTCTTTCTTAGTTTGAAAATCATAAACAGTTACTTTAGAACGAACATTGTTAAGAAAATAGCATTTCAGTTGCTTAAACCCATGCATGAAATAATAGTTTTTAATTCAAAACTAAGAACCCAAAACTTTATGGTCCAAAAAATAATAAAAAACCCATACCTCAGTTCATATAACATATTACAATCTAATTGAAATACTTTCTATAAACTATGAAAAGCTTTATTAACCTAAACCAATATAAGAAATTTCCTTTTCAAACCACCTTTGCTCGCTTTTAACAAAATTCAGCAGTAATTTACCTTACGAATTCCAAACATTATTTAATTATCACTTAAAACCAGATTAACAGCTCATGTATTAAATTTGTAACCAAAACAGATTTGAAGTTTTGTTAACCGAAGTTCCAAACCAAAATTGCAACGTAAAATCAAAACCTTTCTTCTTAGTTTGAAAATCATAAACAGTGACTTTAGAACGAACATTTGTTAATGAAAATAGCATTTCAGTTAGCTTAAACCCATGCATGAAATAATAGTTTTTAATTCAAAACTAAGAACCCAAAACTTTATGAGTCCAAAAAATAATAAAAAACCCATACCTCAGTTCATATAACATAATTACAATCTAATTGAACATACTTTCTATAAACTTATGAAAAGATTTATTAACCTAAACCAAGATAAGAAATTTCCTTTTTCAAACCACCTTTGCTCGTTTTAACAAAATTCAGCAGTAATTTACCTTACGAATTCCAAACATTAGTTTAATTATCACTTAAAACCAGATTAACAGCTCGTGTATTAAATTTGTTACCAAAACAGATTTTGAAGTTTTGTTAACCGAAGTTCCAAACCAAAATTTGCAACGTAAAATCAAAACCTTTCTTCTTAGTTTGAAAATCATAAACAGTGACTTTAGAACGAACATTTGTTAATGAAAATAGCATTTCAGTTAGCTTAAACCCATGCATGAAATAATAGTTTTTAATTCAAAACTAAGAACCCAAAACTTTATGAGTCCAAAAAATAATAAAAAACCCATACCTCAGTTCATATAACATAATTACAATCTAATTGAACATACTTTCTATAAACTTATGAAAAGATTTATTAACCTAAACCAAGATAAGAAATTTCCTTTTCAAACCACCTTTGCTCGTTTTAACAAAATTCAGCAGTAATTTACCTTACGAATTCCAAACATTAGTTTAATTATCACTTAAAACCAGATTAACAGCTCATGTATTAAATTTGTTACCAAAACAGATTTGAAGTTTTGTTAACCGAAGTTCCAAACCAAAATTTGCAACGTAAAATCAAAACCTTTCTTTCTTAGTTTGAAAATCATAAACCGTTACTTTAGAACGAACATTTGTTAATGAAAATAGCATTTCAGTTAGCTTAAACCCACGCATGAAATAATAGTTTTTAATTCAAAACTAAGAACCCAAAACTTTATGAGTCCAAAATAATAATAAAAAACCCATACCCAGTTCATATAACATAATTACAATCTAATTGAACATACTTCTATAAACTTATGAAAAGATTTATTAACCTAAACCAAGATAAGAAATTTCCTTTTCAAACCACCTTTGCTCGTTTTAACAAAATTCAGCAGTAATTTACCTTACGAATTCCAAACATTAGTTTAATTATCACTTAAAACCAGATTAACAGCTCGTGTATTAAATTGTAACCAAAACATATTTAGAAGTTTTGTTAACCGAAGTTCCAAACAAAATTCGCAATGTAAAATCAAAACCTTTCTTTCTTAGTTTAAAATCATAAACAGTTACTTTAGAACGAACATTTCTTAAGAAAATAGCATTTCAGTTTGCTTAAACCCATGCATGAAATAATAGTTTTAATTCAAAACTAAGAACCCAAAACTTTATGAGTCCAAAATAATAATAATAAACCCATACCTCAGTTCATATATCATAATTGCAATCTCATTGAAATACTTTCTATAAACTTATGAAAAGCTTTATTAACTACACCAAGATAAGAAATTTCCTTTTCAAACCACCTTTGCTCGCTTTTAACAAAATTAGTAGTAATTTACCTTACGAATTCCAAACATTAGTTTTATTATCACTTAAAACCAGATTAACAGCTGTGTATTAAATTTGTAATCCAAAACAGATTTAGAAGTTTTGTTAACCGAAGTTCCAAACCAAAACTTGCAACGTAAAATCAAAACCTTTCTTTCTTAGTTTGAAAATCATAAACAGTTACTTTAGAACGAACATTACTTAAAGAAAATAGCATTTCAGTTTGCTTAAACCCATGCATGAAATAATAGTTTTTAATTCAAAACTAAGAACCTAAAACTTTATGTGTCAAAAAAATAATAAAAAACCCATACCTCAGTTCTATAACATATTTACAATCTAATTGGAAATACTTTCTATAAACATATGAAAAGCTTTTTAACCTAAACCAATATAAGAAATTTCCTTTATCAAACCACCTTTGCTCGCTTTTAACAAAATTCAGCAGTAATTTACCTTACGAATTCCAAACATTATTTTAATTATCACTTAAAACCTGATTAACAGCTCATGTATTAAATTTGTAACCAAAACAGATTTCGAAGTTTTGTTAACCGAAGTTCCAATCCAAAATCTGCAACATAAAATCAAAACCTTTCTTCTTAGTTTGAAAATCATAAACAGTGACTTTAGAACGAACATTTGTTAGTGAAAATAGCATTTCAGTTAGCTTAAACCCATGCATGAAATAATAGTTTTTAATTCAAAACTAAGAACCCAAAACTTTATGAGTCCAAAAAATAATAAAAAACCCATACCTCAGTTCATATAGCATAATTACAATCTAATTGAACATACTTTCTATAAACTTATGAAAAGATTTATTAACCAAACCAAGATAAGAAATTTCCTTTTCAAACCACCTTTGCTCGTTTTAACAAAATTCAGCAGTAATTTACCTTACGAATTCCAAACATTAGCTTAATTATCACTTAAAACCAGATTAACAGCTCGTGTATTAAATTTGTTACCAAAACAGATTTTGAAGTTTTGTTAACCGAAGTTCCAAACCAAAATTTGCAACGTAAAATCAAAACCTTTCTTTCTTAGTTTGAAAATCATATACAGTGACTTTAGAACGAACATTTGTTAATGAAAATAGCATTTCAGTTAGCTTAAACCCATGCATGAAATAATAGTTTTTAATTCAAAACTAAGAACCCAAAACTTTATGAGTCCAAAAAAATAATAAAAAACCCATACCTCAGTTCATATAACATAATTACAATCTAATTGAACATACTTTCTATAAACTTATGAAAAGATTTATTAACCTAAACCAAGATAAGAAATTTCCTTTTCAAACCACCTTTGCTCGTTTTAACAAAATTCAGCAGTAATTTACCTTACGAATTCCAAACATTAGTTTAATTATCACTTAAAACCAGATTAACAGCTCATGTATTAAATTTGTTACCAAAACAGATTTGAAGTTTTGTTAACCGAAGTTCCAAACCAAAATTTGCAACGTAAAATCAAAACCTTTCTTTCTTAGTTTGAAAATCATAAACCGTTACTTTAGAACGAACATTTGTTAATGAAAATAGCATTTCAGTTAGCTTAAACCCACGCATGAAATAATAGTTTTTAATTCAAAACTAAGAACCCAAAACTTTATGAGTCCAAAATAATAATAAAAAACCCATACCCCAGTTCATATAACATAATTACAGTCTAATTGAACATACCTTCTATAAACTTATGAAAAGATTTATTAACCTAAACCAAGATAAGAAATTTCCTTTTTCAAACCACCTTTGCTCGTTTTAACAAAATTCAGCAGTAATTTACCTTACGAATTCCAAACATTAGCTTAATTATCACTTAAAACCAAATTAACAGCTCGTGTATTAAATTTGTTACCAAAACAGATTTTGAAGTTTTGTTAACCGAAGTTCCAAACCAAAATTTGCAACGTAAAATCAAAACCTTTCTTTCTTAGTTTGAAAATCATAAACAGTTACTTTAGAACGAACATTTGTTAATGAAAATAGCATTTCAGTTAGCTTAAACCCACGCATGAAATAATAGTTTTTAATTCAAAACTAAGAACCCAAAACTTTATGAGTCCAAAATAATAATAAAAACCCATACCCAGTTCATATAACATAATTACAGTCTAATTGAACATACTTTCTATAAACTTATGAAAAGATTTATTAACCTAAACCAAGATAAGAAATTTCCATTTACAAACCACCTTTGCTCGTTTTAACAAAATTCAGCAGTAATTTACCTTACGAATTCGAAACATTAGTTTAATTATCACTTAAAATTTCGAAATTTTTAGATCAAGAACCAAAAAGATCGGACGTGGATCGGGGAAAATAAAAAAAAATCGTTGAGTAGTCGAATTCGACTGTCCGTCGAAATCCGAGGTAAGTCGTTAAGCAAATATTTATTGTTGGTTTAAATAAATATAATTTATATATTGTGTGAGCCGCGTTGAAATATATAAAATCTTGGTGTTGTCGAATGCAAATAGAAATAATAAATATGAAAATTTCACTAAGCATGCGAGTTTGATTATCGAGCACTAAGTGTGCGAAGGAAAATATTAAGCACTAAGTGTGCGATTTCATGCCTTTCTAGTTAAACAATAGCACTAAGTGTGCGAATACAATGGGTGAAGGAAAATGATCAGACGATCTAATTATCAAATGCAAGAGTAGTAGTGTAATATTTATGTTCGTAATAATGAAGGTACGTAATCAAACCTTTGTGGTTGATATTATTGAACTTGAAATTATATGGTGGGTAGTTATAAATATAATATGTATGATAGATTTGGAAAAATGAGAGACGGATGAGTTGAAAAGTATAAAATAAAATAAATAATGATAATAATAATAAAATTGTAACACCCCGTACCCGAGACCGTTGCCGGAGTCGGACACGAGGGGTTCACAGACTAAATTCGCTTACTATCGCAGTCCATTTTAAAATTTTCCAGGCAGCTGGCTAACTGCGACACTGTCACCTTAAAAATCATATCTTTAGTTTCACAACTCGAAAATCAGTTTCGTAATTTTTCCCTGAAACTAGACTCATATGCCCATCTACATATTTTTTTCTAGAATTTTTGGTCAGGCCAATTAGTACAGTTTATTAGTCAAAGTCTCCCATGTTACAGGGATCGACTACAGTGACCTTTTCGCATTACGACTTGGATATCTCCCTGCACAGAGCTTCAATACTGATGCCGTTTGTTTCTATAGAAACTAGACTCAGAGAGGAATCTATACATATATGGCATGACTCCTAATTATCTCTGGTTAATTTATAATGAATTTCCAAAGTCGGAACAGGGAATCCAGAAACCGTTCTGGCCCTGTCTCACGAGAACCTGAATATCTCTTAACATACTGTCCATATGATCATTTCGTTACTTTCCTATGAAAATAGATTCATCAAGGTTCGTTTACATAATTTATTCATTATTTAATTCCAATCCTACTATTTTTAGTGATTTCCCAAATCTACATCACTGCTGCTGCCAGCATCTGCCTTTAAGGTAGACTTTACCTATTTCATAGTTTCCATGATTCAACTAGCCCTTTTAGCATGAATAGCACAAATTATGATAGTGATTAACCATTCCATACCAAATGATTATAACATTATGCTCAAACATATATAAGCCATTTTCGCATGGCTATATACATTAACCAAAATATTCTTCCGCCACTAGTCTATTTTATGCATGCCATAAGATAATCCAAAACATAGCAGTACCAAATAGTGGATAGTGATAGTGTGACTAGTTGCTGACGATCCCCGAGCCTGTAGCTTCGCAATGAGATCTATAAAACAGAGGAAACAGAGTAAACGGAGTAAGCATTACAATG
Source organism: Gossypium hirsutum (assembly GCF_007990345.1). NCBI lineage: Eukaryota > Viridiplantae > Streptophyta > Magnoliopsida > Malvales > Malvaceae > Gossypium > Gossypium hirsutum. The sequence goes on from NC_053444.1 coordinate 43,916,453, forward strand.
CTTAGTAAGTTTTAAGCAGTGTCAACAGATAACAATCAAATTATAACATAGTTGTTCGTATTTTTATTTCACTCTTCCTTCGGGCATACCATCCCTTTACCGAATATGCACATCTCATCATATACAATAGGCAGATAAACTTTCACATAAAAGTGAGCTCATGTGACATAGATATATCGTATGATTTCACATAACCTCTCACTCTGATCCGATGTCACATAATCATAGGAATAGTCTCATAGATTGCTCTCGTATGCGTCACATAACTACCTTATGATTTAGTGCAAATCAAGCTCACATATAAACTTGGAGTACATACCTGTTTAACCTTTCGCATTGAATATATTTATAAGCAATTCTTATTACGAAGTCTTACCCGGACATAATCTCCACACGAAGTTATCGGGTCTTACCCGGACAAAATCCCCACACGTAGTCATCGGGTCTTTAGAGCTCGGATATAGTACGAGCACGAAGCTTACGGACATTAATCAGTGATAATATTCTCGCATAAAGCCTGCGGGGTTTTAACCCGGATATAGTACTGACACAAATGCCCTTCGGGACTTATCACATTCATCACATCGGCCATTAGGCCCTATCACATATATACACACTTTCACATTCATCACATCGGCCATTAGGCCCTATCACATATATATATACTTTCACATTCATCACATCGGCCATTAGGCCTTATCACATATATACACTTTCACATTCTCAAAGTAAGCTATTTTAGCTTAGTTATAAGCAATTTAAACAATTTAAAAGACATTAAAAACTCAATTTGAGTAACCAAGTCCTGCTACTAAAATCACATATTCAACCAAACTTGACTACCAATATATATCAATCAGTCAAGTTTAATACCTAACATGTTCGAATATACATAAACTCTAAAAATAATAATAATAATTACTTAACACTTCCCATCTTACCATTTAATACCTAGTCGAATGTTCACTCATATATAAAATAAATAATCAAACATTATTATATATATATCATATCATTTTATTATTATTATCATTATTTATTTTATTTTATACTTTTCAACTCATCCATCTCTCATTTTTCCAAATCTATCATACATATTATATTTATAACTACCCACCATATAATTTCAAGTTCAATAATATCAACCACAAAGGTTTGATTACGTACCTTCATTATTACGAACATAAATATTACACTACTACTCTTGCATTTGATAATTAGATCGTCTGATCATTTTCCTTCACCCATTGTATTCGCACACTTAGTGCTATTGTTTAACTAGAAAGGCCATGAAATCGCACACTTAGTGCTTAATATTTTCCTTCGCACACTTAGTGCTCGATAATCAAACTCGCATGCTTAGTGAAATTTTCATATTTATTATTTCTATTTGCATTCGACAACACCAAGATTTTATATATTTCAACGCGGCTCACACAAATATATAAATTATATTTATTTAAACCAACAATAAATATTTGCTTAACGACTTACCTCGGATTTCGACGGACAGTCGAATTCGACTACTCAACGATTTTTTTTTATTTTCCCCGATCCACGTCCGATCTTTTTGGTTCTTGATCTAAAAATTTCGAAATTAATCTCATTCAAATAGAATTTCCTTCATTTAGGTACAAATACACATAATTGAGCAATTTACCAATTTACCCCTAATATTATGCACTTTTACAATTTAACCCAATTTTCTCAAAACACAAAATATGAAGAATTTGTATATACAATGCTAGGGCCGAATGTTCACTAAGCTTATATAAATCCTCCCATTTCACTAATTTCACAATCTAGTCCTTCAATTTAGTACTTTTTTTCAATTTAACCCTAAATGCTAAAAATTACCAAAAATCCCAATACCAAAATGTTAATCTAACACATTTATTTTATTTTCTCACATCAAACGTAAATTTTATCAAACTATTAACAATGACACTTCATGACTATATCATCAATTTCAAAATTTCAAGCATGGGCTTTATAGTATTCAAAGCAACTATCTCAAAAGTGTAAAAATTAACAAAAACCAAACTCAAATCACTTACCTAATTGAACATGCAAGGACCGAAAATATCAAAGCTGAAACTTTCCTTTCTTTCTCTTAGTTTCGGCCGAGTAAAAATAAAAGAAAGATGAACACTTTCATCTTTTATTAAATATAATATATTAACATATATTAAAGTATACCATAATGCCATAAAATATAACAAACAATTCAAGTCATTAATCCATGCATATTGGTCGGCCACCAATTCCTATTTATGGCCAAATTGCAACCTTAATATTCCATAATATAAAAACAATCATAATTTGGCCCTTATACATTAACCCTTAAATTTTCCATTTTACGCGATTAAATCATTTTTTCATCAATCGACTTCCAAACACTAAAATTTTTAAACGAAACTTTCACAAAAGCAACTTCACACATTTTAAACATAGAAAATGATATTTAAATATTATTCTAACTCGGATTCGTGGTCCCGAAACCACCGTTCCAATTAAGGTCCAAATTGGGCTGTTACTTTATTTATTTTTATTTAATACATTTTAATATTCCATTTACCTTTTTGTCCTTTATAATAATACATAATTTCATATATGCCAAACCACCAATCTCCACTATCATAAAGTAATGGTTTAATTGATAAATAGGGACTTCTACTTTAGTAAAACATGGAAAATAAACACTTAAACAATTAGAATGTAACTTTTTGCATTTTACGCGATTTAGTCCTTTTTGCTTAATTAACTATCGAACGATAAAATTTTTCAACGAAACTTTAATACCATCTTTTTGCCACTTTGTAAATATTTATAAAAATATTTACGACTCGATTTATAGAAATGAGGTCCTGATACCTCATTTCCTAAACCCACTTGACCTTAGGGTATACCACTTGAACTTAATAAATCACTTATAAAACAAATATCACAATATCAAAATATTTTAAAATCAAATTAACTCGTAATATTAAATATAATATTTACAAACCTACTCGTCGGATTTGTGACCCCGAAACCACTGTTCCAGTTAATCCTAAAACTGTTAACTTAAAACTTATGAAAGATTATTAACCTAAACCAAGATAAGAAATTTCCTTTTCAAACCATTGCTCGTTTAACAAATTCAGCAGTAATTTACCTTACGAATTCCAAATTAGTTTAATTATCACTTAAAACCAGATTAACAGCTCATGTATTAAATTTGTTACCAAAACAGATTTTGAAGTTTTGTTAACCGAAGTTCCAAACCAAAATTTGCAACGTAAAATCAAAACCTTTCTTTCTTAGTTTGAAAATTATAAACAGTTACTTTAGAACGAACATTTGTTAATGAAAATAGCATTTCAGTTAGCTTAAACCCACGCATGAAATAATAGTTTTTAATTCAAAACTAAGAACCCAAAACTTTATGAGTCCAAAATAATAATAAAAAACCCATACCCAGTTCATATAACATAATTACAGTCTAATTGAACATACTTTCTATAAACTTATGAAAAGATTTATTAACCTAAACCAAGATAAGAAATTTCCATTTACAAACCACCTTTGCTCGTTTTAACAAAATTCAGCAGTAATTTACCTTACGAATTCCAAACATTAGTTTAATTATCACTTAAAACCAGATTAACAGCTCATGTATTAAATTTGTTACCAAAACAGATTTGAAGTTTTGTTAACCGAAGTTCCAAACCAAAATTGCAACGTAAAATCAAAACCTTTCTTTCTTAGTTTGAAAATCATAAACAGTTACTTTAGAACGAACATTTGTTAATGAAAATAGCATTTCAGTTAGCTTAAACCCACGCATGAAATAATAGTTTTTAATTCAAAACTAAGAACCCAAAACTTTATGAGTCCAAAATAATAATAAAAACCCATACCCAGTTCATATAACATAATTACATCTAATTGAACATACTTTCTATAAACTTATGAAAAGATTTATTAACCTAAACCAAGATAAGAAATTTCCTTTCAAACCACCTTTGCTCGTTTTAACAAAATTCAGCAGTAATTTACCTTACGAATTCAAACATTGTTTAATTATCACTTAAAACCAGATTAACAGCTCATGTATTAAATTTGTACCAAAACAGATTTGAAGTTTTGTTAACCGAAGTTCCAAACCAAAATTTGCAACGTAAAATCAAAACCTTTCTTTCTTAGTTTGAAAATCATAAACAGTTACTTTAGAACGAACATTTGTTAATGAAAATAGCATTTCAGTTAGCTTAAACCCACGCATGAAATAATAGTTTTTAATTCAAAACTAAGAACCCAAAACTTTATGAGTCCAAAATAATAATAAAAACCCATACCCCAGTTCATATAACATATTACAGTCTAATTGAACATACTTTCTATAAACTTATGAAAAGATTTATTAACCTAAACCAAGATAAGAAATTTCCATTTACAAACCACCTTTGCTCGTTTTAACAAAATTCAGCAGTAATTTACCTTACGAATTCCAAACATTAGTTTAATTATCACTTAAAACCAGATTAACAGCTCATGTATTAAATTTGTTACCAAAACAGATTTGAAGTTTTGTTAACCGAAGTTCCAAACCAAAATTTGCAACGTAAAATCAAAACCTTTCTTTCTTAGTTTGAAAATCATAAACAGTGACTTTAGAACGAACATTTGTTAATGAAAATAGCATTTCGTTAGCTTAAACCCATGCATGAAATAATAGTTTTTAATTCAAAACTAAGAACCCAAAACTTTATGAGTCCAAAATAATAATAAAAAACCCATACCTCAGTTCATATAACATAATTACAATCTAATTGAACATACTTTCTATAAACTTATGAAAAGATTTATTAACCTAAACCAAGATAAGAAATTTCCTTTTTCAAACCACCTTTGCTCGTTTTAACAAAATTCAGTAGTAATTTACCTTACGAATTCCAAACATTAGTTTAATTATCACTTAAAACCAGATTAACAGCTCATGTATTAAATTTGTACCAAAACAGATTTTGAAGTTTTGTTAACCGAAGTTCCAAACCAAAATTTGCAACGTAAAATCAAAACCTTTCTTTCTTAGTTTGAAAATCATAAACAGTTACTTTAGAACGAACATTTGTTAATGAAAATAGCATTTCAGTTAGCTTAAACCCACGCATGAAATAATAGTTTTTAATTCAAAACTAAGAACCCAAAACTTTATGAGTCCAAAATAATAATAAAAAACCCATACCTCAGTTCATATAACATAATTACATCTAATTGAACATACTTTCTATAAACTTATGAAAAGATTTATTAACCTAAACCAAGATAAGAAATTTCCTTTTCAAACCACCTTTGCTCGTTTTAACAAAATTCAGCAGTAATTTACCTTACGAATTCCAAACATTAGTTTAATTATCACTTAAAACCAGATTAACAGCTCATGTATTAAATTTGTTACCAAAACAGATTTTGAAGTTTTGTTAACCGAAGTTCCAAACCAAAATTTGCAACGTAAAATCAAAACCTTTCTTTCTTAGTTTGAAAATCATAAACAGTTACTTTAGAACGAACATTTGTTAATGAAAATAGCATTTCAGTTAGCTTAAACCCACGCATGAAATAATAGTTTTTAATTCAAAACTAAGAACCCAAAACTTTATGAGTCCAAAATAATAATAAAAAACCCATACCCAGTTCATATAACATAATTACAGTCTAATTGAACATACTTCTATAAACTTATGAAAGATTTATTAACCTAAACCAAGATAAGAAATTTCCATTTACAAACCACCTTTGCTCGTTTTAACAAAATTCAGCAGTAATTTACCTTACGAATTCCAAACATTAGTTTAATTATCACTTAAAACCAGATTAACAGCTCATGTATTAAATTTGTTACCAAAACAGATTTGAAGTTTTGTTAACCGAAGTTCCAAACCAAAATTTGCAACGTAAAATCAAAACCTTTCTTTCTTAGTTTGAAAATCATAAACAGTGACTTTAGAACGAACATTTGTTAATGAAAATAGCATTTCTGTTAGCTTAAACCCATGCATGAAATAATAGTTTTTAATTCAAAACTAAGAACCCAAAACTTTATGAGTCCAAAAAATAATAAAAAACCCATACCTCAGTTCATATAACATAATTACAATCTAATTGAACATACTTTCTATAAACTTATGAAAAGATTTATTAACCTAAACCAAGATAAGAAATTTCCTTTTTCAAACCACCTTTGCTCGTTTTAACAAAATTCAGCAGTAATTTACCTTACGAATTCCAAACATTAGTTTAATTATCACTTAAAACCAGATTAACAGCTCATGTATTAAATTTGTACCAAAACAGATTTGAAGTTTTGTTAACCGAAGTTCCAAACCAAAATTTGCAACGTAAAATCAAAACCTTTCTTCTTAGTTTGAAAATCATAAACAGTTACTTTAGAACGAACATTTGTTAATGAAAATAGCATTTCAGTTAGCTTAAACCCACGCATGAAATAATAGTTTTTAATTCAAAACTAAGAACCCAAAACTTTATGAGTCCAAAATAATAATAAAAAACCCATACCCCAGTTCATATAACATAATTACATCTAATTGAACATACTTCTATAAACTTATGAAAAGATTTATTAACCTAAACCAAGATAAGAAATTTCCTTTACAAACCACCTTTGCTCGTTTTAACAAAATTCAGCAGTAATTTACCTTACGAATTCCAAACATTAGTTTAATTATCACTTAAAACCAGATTAACAGCTCATGTATTAAATTTGTTACCAAAACAGATTTTGAAGTTTTGTTAACCGAAGTTCCAAACCAAAATTTGCAACGTAAAATCAAAACCTTTCTTTCTTAGTTTGAAAATCATAAACAGTGACTTTAGAACGAACATTGTTAATGAAAATAGCATTTCAGTTAGCTTAAACCCATGCATGAAATAATAGTTTTTAATTCAAAACTAAGAACCAAAACTTTATGAGTCCAAAAAATAATAAAAAACCCATACCTCAGTTCATATAACATAATTACAATCTAATGAACATACTTCTATAAACTTATGAAAAGATTTATTAACCTAAACCAAGATAAGAAATTTCCTTTTCAAACCACCTTTGCTCGTTTAACAAAATTCAGCAGTAATTTACCTTACGAATTCCAAACATTAGTTTAATTATCACTTAAACCAGATTAACAGCTCATGTATTAAATTTGTTACCAAAACAGATTTGAAGTTTTGTTAACCGAAGTTCCAAACCAAAATTTGCAACGTAAAATCAAAACCTTTCTTTCTTAGTTTGAAAATCATAAACAGTGACTTTAGAACGAACATTTGTTAATGAAAATAGCATTCTGTTAGCTTAAACCCATGCATGAAATAATAGTTTTTAATTCAAAACTAAGAACCCAAAACTTTATGAGTCCAAAAAATAATAAAAAACCATACCTCAGTTCATATAACATAATTACAATCTAATTGAACATACTTTCTATAAACTATGAAAGATTTATTAACCTAAACCAAGATAAGAAATTTCTTTTTCAAACCACCTTTGCTCGTTTTAACAAAATTCAGCAGTAATTTACCTTACGAATTCCAAACATTAGTTTAATTATCACTTAAACCAGATTAACAGCTCATGTATTAATTTGTACCAAAACAGATTTTGAAGTTTTGTTAACCGAAGTTCCAAACCAAAATTTGCAACGTAAAATCAAAACCTTTCTTTCTTAGTTTGAAAATCATAAACAGTTACTTTAGAACGAACATTTGTTAATGAAAATAGCATTTCAGTTAGCTTAAACCACGCATGAAATAATAGTTTTAATTCAAAACTAAGAACCCAAAACTTTATGAGTCCAAAATAATAATAAAAAACCCATACCCAGTTCATATAAATAATACAGTCTAATTGAACATACTCTATAATATGAAAGATTATTAACTAACCAAGATAAGAATTTCCATTTACAAAACTTGCTCTTTTAACAAATTCAGCAGTAATTCTTACGATTCCAACATTGTTTAATTACTTAGATTACACTTGTATTAATTAAAATTTTGATTTTTTAACCAAGTTACAATTCAAGTAAATT